>NC_040025.1:6322095-6613770 GCF_000972845.2 Larimichthys crocea
TTTAGTAACTTGGACTGTATAAATAAGGGGTTTGTGTGTTCCAACGTTGTGTATGATTCGTATTGCTCTTTTTTGGTGGTTAGTGGCTGTAGTGATGTTTTATAGTTGTTGCACCGAACCTCAACACAGTGTTGAAAGTATGGTGAGACGAGGGAACAGTAAAGAGTGTGCAGTGATTTCTGATCCAAAACCTTTTTTGCTTCGTTTATTATTGCAATGCTTCTTGAGACTTTGGTCACTTAAGGTTAAGGGTCATTTCACACAAATGACAATTATTTCACCACTTACAGCACCTCTAGTTTTATCATGCCACATATTCTCCAGCTAGTTCTGCCTCTGATGCGTCTGCTGCCACTGTCTTACTTTGGCAGTGGATGGAATTGAATTTGTATTGCTCAAACCATTAAAAAATTTAACTTAAAGATCTCAACAGGTACATATCTTTCCAAAAAAAATGTAGAAACTGTAACCTAGATATTGTTTCTGGTACAATCTGACTTTTCTAAATACAGAATATGTCAGGTTCAGACTTCCTTGGGCTTCCCTTGTGTTTTACAGTTTAGTTCATGCTCTTCTTGCTTATCTTCCAACTTGAAGATCTGTGACACATGCACATGAGTTTCACGGTGTAATCTTATGAATCATATGGCTCAGCTCAGCTCCAAAGCCTCGATGCACATGGCTCTACATGCTCTTTGGCCTCTCTCCTGTTAATACACATGTCCTAGAGAGGCCCCTTGCTCTTTTCTTCAACCGCCAACAGACTGACTGACAGCCGCGGTGGAACAACGATGAAGAGGCGCTGTTTGTTGTCAGAGTCCCTTGTGAAAGGCAGTGACAGTCTGAGGGGGATCCTGCTGACACCAGGGGCACCCCACGGGGGTGACCCTTGGACCCCCTCAACCCCCTGCCTTACTTATTGATGTCTGCAGATGTGCCTGCCTGCATGATAATGGCCTCCACTGGAGAAGCCCCTTACAGCGCCCGTCTATAAATCACACCAGGGACACAGAGCGAACCGAACCTTCTGTGTGTCTATGTATTTTCAAGACTGTGTCTTTGGGCCTGTTTGTGTGTCTTCGTACGCTTTGTGTGTGTGTGTACATACGGTGCTTGAGGAGCTCCATGTTGCATTATTGATGGCCCTTAGGGAGGGATGAAAGTGTGAATAGTGGCAGCAGAGAGAGGGGGAGAAGGCAGGAGGAGGAGGAGGTGGGAGCGGCTCGGGACAGATATCAGAGTGCCTGGATGCATTTGGCAGGCCTGCTATACATTGACATCCACATCCAGGGACAGTTATAAGTTTCTATAGAATTCAATGCTGACAGGTGAGGCCCCTGGAGGACAGTGAGGCAGGGGGTTAAACAGGAGGAGGACGGGGCAGGACTCCGGGACGTACACTGATGTGACATCTGCTTGGCAGGTTGTGGAGGAACTGGTGGTGATAGAATAGGATTAGACTGAGAGGAGAAGATACTATCTATCACATGATCCATTGTAATCACAGCTCCAGAGTAACCAAAGACAGGTGACAGATTAAAGGAAAAATCTGAAGAAACCAGAAAGAAACATGACTGCAGAATGAATATGAAAAAAATGTGAAGCATATGGCCTTCAAAGTCAATAAGAAGAAACATGTGCACATAAATAAGCACAAATTCATTCTGGGCAACAAAAAAATGGAGGTAAAAAATGTCCATGTGAATTTAGATTGTCTGGAGTGAAAGAGTTTGGTGAGGCTGAGCAAACAGGAACAAACTCACTGTACAAATGGTCAGTTCATACGTAAGGTGATAACTACAGCTAATGTCAATACAGATAAAACCAGTGTCTTTGTCTCATTTCTAGATTTTAGATTCTCAGCATCATGCAAGTACCAAAGCTTTCAGTGACCCTTTTTATCCTACATCTGTTATGAAGTTTTTCAAACAAAAATAATTTTATTTGTTAAGAATTACATAATAATAATAACGTCCACTTGAGGCTGGCCCCAGAATTGAGTCAATCTCCATAACCCCCCATGTTAAAATGTCCAACTTCACAGCCGAAATAAACATGTTTGCAGCCTGGGACCAAAAAAAACAGTTTTGGGGGGCATCATTTAGCTCAGTTGGTAGAGCATCTGCCCCATGTACAAAGACTCAGTCCTTGTTGTGGCGGCCCAGGGTTTGAATCCGACCTGTGGCTCTTTCCCACATGTCATTCCCCGTCTCTCTCTCTCTGCATTCCTGACACTCTTCAAGCTGTCAATCCACACATGGATGAGTCAGCCCATTTTAGAGTGGTATTTATTCCCTGACGGCTATGTTCTCGCATCATGAGTACTGGTTGTGGGTATGCATATGCATGTGCTGTACGCCCATATGGGCTGTACAGTATTACAGAGTTTGAATGTGTCAGTGTTGGGTATGTTAACGCAGGGCATGCTCCTCTGTGACGTGCTGTTTTGGCCACATGTGCACAGAGACGGTATCAGGTGGGTATTTCTGCACCGCTTGATTCGTTGGAACCTGCACAGACCTGACAGGGGTGTAAATTGCCCAGATTAGGCTTCCGGCAACCGTGGCTTCTGGCGGTAATGACTGCTGTCAGCGAGGAGACCCCCTCCTCCTCTCCTCGCCTTCCATCCTCTCCCCTGTCCTGGTTATTGATCCTCCCTCTCGTTCCTTCTGTCCCCATTGTTTTGCAGTTTCCACCCCCTCATCCAGACCGATCATCTTTGCTCATTATGACTCCTAATGTCTGCTGCACCTCTTTATGCTGCTCTCAATCTTCTGCTTCACAAATTAGGTCTACTGTTCTTGAGTATGCGGATGCTGTAGGGTTGGATTGATCTCTTTGACTAACTGCTTGTGACCTTTCATTATATCCTGGATATTTGCCAGTGTTGGCTCGCTCCTGTATAATACAGATACGATGCAGTTTGTCTCATTAATTACAGTTTTAATCACAGGCGAATATAGCACAATGCAGTTCTGACTAACAGCCCTTTCTAGTTCCACTTTGAATTTCCAACAGGACCATTAATACTAACATCTGGACTTATCTGGACTCAGTTCATTCACCTGCACACATATGTATGTGTCAGGAGTAGATATAGCAGTAGAAAACAATGCAATGCAAGAAATGAATTTCTAACAACTTCTGTCATAATCCATGGGAACTTCTGCTATAACCAAAATACAGATATTTGTGTGACTCCAACAGATACAAATACAGATGGTAGCTTTGTGTTGTGCCCATACGTTCTAGCCTTGGTTGTAAAAAAAAAAAAAAAATGAATCTGGAAGAAAATTCCCTATTGCTTAGCAACATGTTCTTTAATCATTCAGTGTTGTGTCTGTCAGTTCGTTTTGACTGGCTGTTAAAATGAATACCATTATGTGTCCTTTTGAAACCAGCATAAATGTTGTCTTGCCCTGTTCAACCATCACAAGTAGAACTCTGTCTGCAGCCAGTAATAAAATGCTTGATCGTTATTATTTCTTTGTAGCAAAAGAACAACTGTAGTGAGTATAGGTACCTTCTTTTAACATAACATTGTCATAACTGCATGTCATGAATGCTGACATGAACATCTATGACTGTAATTTAAGGGTTATTGATATTAAAGACAAAGTGTGTCATTTTCCATTATTACACTGTCAAATATAAACACATGTAAGTATTTTGCTTTATTAACTTTGTAATAACATGTTTATTACATTTAAGGGTGTCATAATGTATTATAAGGCTGACATACAGAGAAAGAGAGAAGAAGAGAAGCGTCTCTGCCCCACACACCTCACCTACTACTGCCTGTGAGCACCAAGCAAGAGGAGCTGGAGCTGATGGAAGGAGCTGGTGGAGCTGTTGGAAATGAGTTACAGTGCAAAACATATTTCTGGCCTTTTTCCTGATGGTTTGAAAAGATGGTTTTTTTTTTTAGAATCAAAGTAGTCACTAAGAGGTCACTAAATCAACCCTGTCACGTGGGTCTTTTGAAAGCAAGGCTTAGCCATCCGCTAAGCCATGCTTTCAGTTGGGGTTGATTATGGTTGTTACTTATTGATTATTACTTCACTGCTTTAGTGCAAGTCATTAATATGCGGTGGCCAATCAGATACCTGAGTATTTTTTCTCGCAATGATTGTGATAAAGGATCAAATAACCGTCTTGGTGTTGTCTTTCCACAGTTGCAAATTTCTGCTTGGTAGTGTAAGATGAGATTTATTTTTAAAATGTAAAGTTATAAGACAATTGGTATAACCTAATTAATAAATATTTGAATTCTATACAGAGCCTGTCTGGTGACATGGGTGGAAAAAAATATATACTGTATTCCTTGTCCACGAATTAATAACGCGTGGGAACGAGATCATTTTCTGTGGCCACAATTTGCTTAATGCGTAGGAACGAGATCAAGCCCATCTGTTGACATTTGTCAGAGAAAAAATATGTATTGTATGAATAATGCGTGGGAACGAGATGATTCAAGTTCCAGATTGATGGGATGGTGTCCAGTTTTGGAGCGGTTGTCAATTGTGCAGTAAATACAGGAATATTATACTTTTATATTGAAGATTATAAACCTATAACTCAACTAGGATCGGGGCTGTACATTAAAACACTCTGTTGACCTGATCAGGCCAGTGGCTCATGTAGCATCCCTGGCTGAATGATGGTCGTACTCTTTAACTGATGGTTCATATTGCTTTATTCTGTGAACCGTATTTAATTATATACAGTACTCACACCGTGGAAACATATTCAATTATGAACACATCGTAAGTGTTTGTGTTCTTGGATACATTTAGACTGTTGAATGATTGTCAAGGAAAAATTGTATTACTACTTTTGTGTAGTATCTTGCTTGCTGGTATATAATTTATCAAATAAATCCATTCAACATTTCAAACACAGTAGTACCAAAGCTTGTGGAGAGAGGAGTATGTCCCTGGCAATGACATTGACAGCACAAAATACAGTAGGCTGATCCAAGAAAATCCAAAGTACAGTAACTTTTAGAAAATCTATTCATTTTTACTTTGAAGTCTAAAAAATTGATTAATGGTGAACTGGTAGAAAAACCAATACTGGTGGAAAAGATTCAGCTTCATCACATTAATGTATGCTCTAGAAAAGTTCATAAAACACAGAGTATCACAAAGACACACAAACGGTGATTCTTGTGGACAGCTACACAATGTATCATGATGTGATAATTTCATTCCACAGCATGACACAACATGACATGACATGACATGACATGACCCATTTTGTCAGGCAGGTAACTGGCGTGCATGCTAATAGCACTTGTGCAGTGTATGCATGAGAGCTGGGACCTGAGCAGCCGCCTGGATGCCTCTGAATACCCACATCTGATGTTGTATGCAAATCTGCTAACCTTGAGGGCACCCAGACTGAAAACCAGTGGAGAGAGAGTAAGAGAGAGCTGTCTTCTCTGCTCAAAACGCTTTGACCCGATCCGCAGAGTTTCAGCTTTCACTCAAGGGCTGTTAATGAGTGTGTTGAATTCTATGAAAATTCACAGTTGGTATAGAAAAGGGGGTTTTGAAACTGTGTTTTTTTCAGCATGAGGCATGGGGGAGAAAGTGAATGGTCTTGATTAGACATTGAAATCTGTTTGTATATGACAGGTGGCGCATTAAAAATTGTGGAGGGAGGTGACATCTTGGAGGTCGTCCAGGACCCTTCATTTTGTGCTGAAGCACAACTGTAGACAGTGGAAGAGAAGAAGGCAACATGTGGTAGACAAAAGAGAAGCCCATTGGCAGAGTCGAAAGGAAATGAGGAAGCACACAACAACCTGATATCTTCTGCACATGATTTTGTTTGTTTCTGGGGAAGAATGTGAATTTCTGAATGAAGATTCACATTTTCAAATAGCTGTCATGATGTCTGAAGATTTTTTCTTGGAAAATATTAATTGAACTATTGTAAAACTCCTTCAAAACAGCCTGTGGGACTTCCTCTAAGATGAGGAATACAGGAATGATGGCAAGAAAACAGGACATGCTCAGTTCATACAGTTACTGTAAGTGAGATCTTTTGGTTTTAGGAGAACTAACTGTTGTGTCATCATTTAAATTACTGGGAATTACTTTGGCTTTGGCCTGACTTTGGTAACAGTAGTGTCTTAACTCCTATGGAATTACTTGTCAAATCAATCCAAACAAAACTTCTTCTTCTTGTGGGCTGTGGGTTGTGGGCTGCTCTGGTCCAAAATGCCAGGGCCGATTTTTTGTCCCATTCCGCCCATGGGTAGGCAGCATGGCTTGGTTTGCCGTGGCTGTTGCGGGGCCTAGCGAGGCACAGCTTTACTTCATACTTACATACTTGTAAGTTTCTAGCAATGTTGTTTGTTGTTGGGCATTTGTAGCTCATTGGTGGTAGCTGATGTGCTCTCTGCTTACAGTAGTGCATTCTGAGACCCCCCCTTTTCTGTCTGTCTCTTTCAGGGTTATGCCTAGTCAGGCTCGGTATTGGTTGAAGATGCAGTCACATCTCCCTTTACTGAAAAATCTGTGTCTCTCTATCTCTATCACAAGTTCCACTGCTACTTCATCATTCATTGTAATTCATTGTCATTTTATCAGTCATTGTAACTGTACAATATGTCTCTGTTGATTAGTCTTGTACACGTGACATCTATTGCACGTCTGTCCATCCTGGGAGAGGGATCCCTCCTCTGTGGCTCTTCCTGAGGTTTCTTCCACCTTTTTTCCCTGTTAAAGGTTTTTTGTGGGCAAGTTTTTCTTCACTTGAACCGAGGGTCTAAGGACAGAGGGTGTCACTCCCTGTACAGATTGTAAAGCCCTCAGAGGCAAAATGTACTTTGTGACTTTGGGCTATACAAATAAAATAAAATTAGATTAGATTTGATTTAATTAGATTACCCTTGTAGCCTTGCCACAAAAATAACACGAAACACAACTGCTTACTCTCTTACTGATTTTATTTGGGACATTTTGAAATGAATGTAAAGACATTAAATGTGTGGTACACGTTTTGAAGGCTGGGCGCAGAGGAGATCACAGGGCTCTCTCCGAGGGGAGGGGGAGAGAGGGAGATGCCTGGCCAAGGCTCTGTCCAGCATGGACTACAACACAGCACGGACAGTTCAGAAACAATTCGGAATGAGTTAAAAGGAAGACTGCATATTGCTAGCGGATCTATTTTCTGACCCAGAGTGTGGCCGTGACTGGTTCTGAATGAGGGCTTTATAGCAGGCAGGCGCTCTCCCATCTTCCTGTTACTGCGTATCGCCACTGAATCTTTTAGTGGTACGCAGTACCGGACCGTACCGGCTTACTTTCTCCCCTGTTTGCGAGCCAGATGCAGTCATCAAAAGAGCCACATCTGGCTTGTGTACTTGCTCAAACCTAATTTCAGTAAATATTGAGCAACACACCAGCAGTATCTTGACGTGCAACATTATAGGTTAATGCTTATGGCACTGACCTGTGTCCCTGTACCCTCTTTCCAAGTTAATCACTGAGATCTGGGAACATGGTGGTATTGCTAAATAGAGGTCAAACTGCTCAAGAAGATCAGTCATGATACAAACCAAGTAACCTAAGTGATCTTAAGTTATTTGGAAAAACAAACAAACACCTGCTTTAAAATTATTACCCAAACTGTGAGTTATAATCACCCATCACAGTTAAAAGATTTATTTCCTGCTTGAACTTTGACCTTCCATACATGCTGTTGTTCCGGATGCAGTTTTAATCTGGAATTAGAGATTATTAACAGATTTTAGGGTTTACTTCCAAACAAAATGGTTTAGATAATTCAGTAAAAGTGTTGTGCCTGGTTGTAATGTATTTGCTAGCTCATTGTACCACATTGCAGCAAGTCACCAGGTTCCAGATCTCTGCGATTATATTTGGGAGAATAATATAAGTGATAGATCTGATGGGCAAATCTACAAAAATAAGACCTGAATTACAAACCAAAATGATCCTCTAGGAGGTACTTATGTGTATATTAAATGAAGTAGTTCTAAAAACAGCAGGGTCCTGCAGATATCTCATGGCATCTGAATGCCTGATGTCTCTCCAACATGGTCTGCCAGCCTGCTGTAGATAGCCAAGGACATCAAAGAAGCTGCCATCCAGATGCCCTCGTAGGTGATACAATTCCCTGCCAGCTCTGGATTTACGCTCCAAAATGACAACCATCTGAATTGGATACCTGACAAAATCCCTTCAGTGCGTTCATTATGGATTTAAAAAAAATCACTGGATTGGTGCATTGCTTCTAGCCCACACTCAAACTGACTCACTGCTTCTAAATCCATGAGGGGTGGTGAACAAATGAGACAACGGACCCTAGTTTGATTGTCTGCCAAACTGTGAGGTCCTAAGCTCTAGTCATGTTTGTTGGTGACTAAAAGGCAGTGACAATATCCCTGTATGAAAACACCACTCATGCCAGTATGTCTGTAATGCCATCTTCTTTTAGCTGTTCAGACATGGCTGCTGTATAGCTGCCTGACTTTAATCCCTTTTTTGGCCCCATTCTGTTCTGAACACATCTTAGAGAGCAGGATGTACTCAGGCTAAAATGGTATTGTCTGTGCCTCTTGTCGAGTTGGAGAGAAGGATTTCAACAGAATTTCAACAAAAATGCTGGCTGTATATGTACATGTTCTGTAGATAGGGTTCAACTGATAAGTACACACTTTCTTGCCTCTACACAGCCGGCCAATCACTGCATGAAGTAAAGAGTCTCAGATTGTCGGAAAATTACAGAAATTCATGGAGCCTTGACATCAGGGAGGTTCCAGATGTTTGACAATTCTGTCACTTACTAAGCATGAATGATGTTGTGTGCACCCTTTATCACTGTTTTCACGTCTAAGTGAGTGGTTAAGATAATGTGGTTAAACTCCTTCATTACAATTTTCCATCCATCCACCAGATGCCCTCAGACTTTCCCTCTTTTCTCCATCACCTGACTGCCCTACCCATCAGCACACCTGTTCCCACTCCCCTCATCCATTCATTCTCTCAGCCCTGCAGAGATTTAACCAGTCATGTTGTCATGTTTCTTTGTGCTTTTGCCTATGACAACTGAACCTTACCCTACCTACCCTGCCTGTAAGCCTATACAACCTTACGTTAGCAATAAATCACTGAATTGATCCGGTGTGCTGGTTTATCTGTATTTGAGTTCTTCTGCCTCACACCCACCTGATGTGCCAAATTGAGTATTAGTACTAGTAGAACATACCAGAACTTACTTACAAAATATGTAATAATAATAATAATAATAATAATAATAATAATAATAATAATAATAATAATAATAATAATAATAATAAAATTAAATTTAAGTTCTATAAGCACAGTTTAAATTTTTGTGCATTGGTAAAGATTAGGGCCATCATACCTCGCTGCACTCACGTATCTTATGGAGGTTGGAGAAATCTAGCGTGCCTTCCAAGTGAATCAGAAGCTGTTTTACTGTGACGACAACACATTTCTGTACAAGTTGCAAATTTGGAGGGAGATTTTAGCACTGTACTCTTTCAAAGTATGAAATATCAGCTCGTCTGCATTTTTAAAAACCCTTATTATTAAAACTTTTGTTCTCATATTGTCATTCTCTCTCTCTCCCACTTGTCTCCACATTTCCATCTCCCTCTCTACCACCCATACATGCATCACTCCTCTCCCACTACACATGCTCACTCTCACTGCCTTCACTTAATGGCTTTCAGGTTGTCATCCAGCCTTTGATGGAAAGAGCCTTTGAAAGTTCCAGAGGACCATCAGCTCTCCCCCACCACGTTAGATGCAGCTAAATCAGGCTTGGTGGCGGAGGCTGACTTGTCGCTTCTGGAGGGCGAGTGGGAGTCTGGAAGCTGATCAGACGGCCTGGCACTTGGGGGCGGAGGAGCTGCCACCTCCAGCTACCTGGACGCTGAGGGGAGATAGTGGTGCATATGGCAGCAAGCCCTTTAGTCACACCCACACTGACTCACACACAGGCGGCTATATCCAAGCCCCCTCTGTTCTTTACATCACTCTTATTTTTCCATTCCTATTTTTTAAAAACCTTTATATTGCAGTCAGGTGATATAGAGTTAGTAAAGAGGTTTTTTTTTATTTTTTACTTAATTGTTAATTGTTCGAATAATAATCTGTAAGCATGTGAGTATTTATTTATCACAATATTTTCTTCTTCCTGTGATTTCGTGATAATCTTCTTTGTTCAGGACTTCATACACTGCTACTAAGTGAGAATTTGTATCTTGACATACATCTCTGATTTGAAAATAAATAATAATAAATGGTGGATAAGCCTCTGCTATTTGAGGCAGCAAGACGTCCTGTGTATGAACATGGGTAACTGTGTTAGCATGAAGACGGAGTGCTCCTGTATTAATATGATGGAATTTTACTCATAAGCTAGTGTAGCCAAACAGCTGATGTGTGAGTCACTGATGGAAAAGCATGAATGAAGCGGCTGATACAAGCACGACTTCAGTGCTGTGCCAAAACGTATACATTACTAATTCTTAGTATCTATAAATCTGGGTATAAACACACCAACAATTCAGCACCAACAGAAAGAAGAGATTTCATTTTCTCCTGATTTGTTTGCCTGAAAAACGTCATTATAGTGTCACAACGTTGAGAAGAAATGTGATCTGTGAAAAGGAAATAACTCTTTAGTGAGGCGTTCAGAGGCGTTTCTGAACGTAAGCACACTTGGAACATTTTTAATATGTGAGGCCCCAGCTCCAACTTACATTTAGTCTAAAAAACGACTCAGCTGTTGATGTTTAATACATAATCAGTATCAGACAGTCCAGTCCATCAAAATAGGAGATCCATGTAAAAACTCAATTTTTAGCAAACACATTTTTCTGATAAATTCTAAAAGGTGTGAATGCATCAAACTGAGGACATTTCTTATATTTAAGAACTGTTTTCGAACCAACTGTGGAGAACATGTCATTAGTATAAACTGCACAGCCTTATCTGCCTCTATTTGTGTCTCTACAAGTTTCTGGTCCCTAATCTTCTCAAACCATCCTGAATGTTTTGATCAGTGTGGTCACCTCTCCAAAGCTGTACCTGCTGCAGTGTTTGTTGTTTGTGGTCTTCATTGGCTCACAGTATGTTTTCTTCACAGATTCAGACACAAAAACTGCAGATCGCTAACCAGTGCTGTGCGGCACATTGCCTGTGGTTAACATGGCCAACAAAGGGAATCGGAGTTGAGACCTCCGTGCAGGTCTATGGAGAAGCTGTGGTGATTTCAAAAGTAGTGAAGTATGTTACATAGTACTTCAAAAAATACTTAATGAAATGAATAGTTGTACTTTATTCCTTACACTTCTCACCTCAAAGGCCACTTTTAGAGGTGAACAACATAACTAGTAGCACAAACTATTTAAACGACAGCTTGCTAAGCTATATGCTTGGGTACAGTTTGTTGAGTCTCTCTCTCTCTCTCTCTCTCTCCCCCCCCCTCTCCCCGAGGGGCTTATTTCAGGAACACCAGAGAGTTTTACAGGGCCAATTGCTGTGAGAGCCCAGGGCTGGCTGCTACGAAAATAAAAAAAAATGCCTGCCTCGGGTGCCACTGGCTCTGTTAGTCTGAAACTTAAAAGGCTGCTTGGTTGCTGTAATACACTTATAGGATTTCCCTCAATGATCCCATGAGTTTTGGGGGAAGATGTGGCTCTATCAGGATGTACAGACATCTCAATTAGTCGAGGAGGGTAAGGCCTCGCAGCATGGGGATACCACAACTCCTTGTGGAGTTCAGAGCCAGTTGTTGCTAGTTTGTCTACAGGAAGTGGGAAAGGAAAACATTCAAACAGCATAAAACATTTTTTGAAATAAATATTTTTGAAATAAATAGCTTTTGGGAACCAGAATAATACATTATAATTAGAACTTTTTTGGTGTTTTGTGGCAACATGGGTTTGTCTTATCCAACCTGGGACATTTATTATACTGTATGTCATCGCAAATCTTTATCCAAGTCACCAACCCTAACCCAACGATCCAGTTGCCTTGTCTTAGGGAGAACTACCTAATATCTCAAATGACAGCGAGCCATCAGACTGGTCTGATGAAGGAGCTAAAGCGACAGACTTCACTGCTGTAGCCTCATCTGGTCCAAACTTAAAAGTTATTACATTATTAGCATGTTTTTACATTAATGGCTTTATTACATTCAAAATGGCCAAAATTATTCAGTTTTCGGCAGGTATTACATTATTGGTTGCTACAAGCCATTTTAGCTTATTTACTTCATTCTTCAGCATTCTCGTTCTTGATGAACAGTCAGTTTAAATTATTTTGGATGTTTCTTGTCGCAGTTTGACTTTGTTTAAAGCTGTTGAATTTCAGACAGTCAAAAGATAACATGTTAATGCTTTATGTTAATGATAGTGATTGAGGTCAGAACAAAATTGAGAGTGAGACAGTCCCAGTGCTCCATGTGTGAGCTGACTAAATCCTGAAAGGATAGGTACATTTTCCTCTCTAAGCTGTGGCAGAAGAATATTAACTCAAATTTTTGTACTAAAAACTCATTTTGGAGTGACAGCATGGTCATGGTCAGCGTGGTGTTAAGTTACTCTTTAAATTGAGTCACTGTCCATTAAAGTGTTTAGTAAAACAGAAAACAGAACAGCGTGCACACAATTCTGTCACCAAACTCTAAATGATGTTCAGTAAGATGCCACTAGAAGCTGATATGTCCTCATATATCTGACCTGAGATGAACGGACTCACAGCAAACACATCGGAATGCAGTTAAAATCAATTGAAAGATGCACAAGTTGCTTTGATTGAAATTCAGATTTTTCAAAGGTAATATGGGTGACTTCAAAATGATCAAAGAAGAAAGACAAAGAAACAAAAATAATGTAGAAGACTTTCTGATTGACATCAATGAGAGATGAGTGAGTGACTTTTACATTGTGGGTTTTGGTGGCTGACTTACTGTAAAAGACTGCTGGCTGAGGTGAGCAGCAGCATCAGTAGGCATGCTGAGAGCTTTCAGGGTATTTGATCACTGTCATTAGCATCTTTTAAATGCTACTGTACGTAGCAGCTGGCAGGTTAATGATATTTTAACCTCAACACTCCCAGCCCTCCTCCTCAGCCTCCTCTTCCTCCTCCTCCTCGCTGTTCAGCACGCCTCAGACAATTACTGCGCTCACGATCGCAGCCTGTTCAATATTTCATATAGAGGTCCATTAAAGACACAAGAGGCTCCTTCTCGCTCGCTCTCTCTCTCTCTCTCTCTCTGCTGCGCTTCAGGTTCAAAAAGGCTCAACCACCCGCTGTTGAGAATGTTAATGATTATACCGTAGTAGCAGTAGGTCTGTCTAAGAGTGTGTGTGTGTTTTGAAGGGTATTTTATGTTAACTTAAGCAGTGGCTGCTGTTGCTGTTTGACTTGATTTATGTTAACTTAAGCAGTGGCTGCTGTTGCTGTTTGACTTGATTAGAATCTAAAAACTGCCCTCTCTCTCTCTCACACACACACACACACACACACACACACACACACACACACACACACACACATATACATATATACAGTATATATATTAGGTTGTGAGTGGTTATACAGATTATCACCAGAGGAAGGAGGGAGGACAGTTTATAACATAATGAAATCTTTATTTGCTTGGCTGGAAGCAACAAACTACATGATACACACTCCGAGCTTCCAATCCTCATTAGTGCTTCACAGATGCACCCACACAAATAATGCACACAATGCCACCCACCCACACACACACACACACACACACACACACACACACGCACACACGTGAAGTCAATACACACGAAGAAAAGAAAAGATAATCATTAACATTCTCAACAGCAGGAGGTGTAGCCTTTTTGAACTCGCAGGAGGGAAAGACAAGGAGCCTCTTGTCCCTTTTAATGGACCACTATTTGGTGAGACAAGAAGAGGCTAATGAATTACGCAAAACCTCAAATGGATTTCTCTGTTTTTTTTTGTTTTTTTTTTAAGCTTTTCTAAATTCTGTGCAGTCTCTCAGAACAGCCACTGACTCCAGATATGTGTTGAAACACTGAAACCTGCCTTTGAACCTGGGCTGTGACGTCCATATTGGAGGAGTGACGTCCAAGTTTTGATCTTTTCAAAGCTCTCATAGATTTAGCTGTGGTATGCAGTCCCACCGACCGTGTGCTGAGACTGGAGGAATCTTCAAACCGTTATATACTGAACACCGACACTTAGTGCAGTACACGTCTCCTCTGCACTGCACTGAGCCTATACAGATGTCACATAAGACCCTTTTAACAAATTCAATGGCCTCTATAGTTTCACATGAGTAAACTAGTGTTAACGGCCCTAAACTCAGCAGCGCTGTTTGTTGTCCCACACTGATCCAAAACAGCGGGCTGATTCTGACAGACTGATCCTGACAGGCGTATCATCACAGCAGGGTTTCACTCAGTCACTTGTCTTTTGAGAGCTGGGTATGTTGTTTATCACTAAAGCTGCGTTGTTGTGAACCGAGCACTTTATCATCGTGAGTTTGGTCAAAACACACACACACACACACTTGTGGGTGGTCTTGATAGCTCTGTGTGCTGTGATATATTTGCATACGCATATCTCCACTGCACAATATCTGGTGTTGATAATAGGTGTGTCACAAATATTCTGCCTGCTCGGCCACATTATTAGGACAGTTTTTGGATGAGTAATGAGAGAATATAAATCTGATATCGACAGAAAAATATATATGCAACAGAAGATAATTATGTTACGATGATCAATTAAAACTAAGATCATTCTAAATAAGATCAAGGTATGAATACAGATGACATAGAAATTTCAGAAATATATAAAAACATTATGTGTTGTTGTTAATGCATCAATTAGAGTGTTAATTTCATACAAGAATCTACTCGTGGGCACCTGCTGATGTGCCCTTGAGCAACTCACTAAACCCCTAACAGCTCTCAGGGCACCTGACTATGCGGCAGCCTATCACTCTGCTATCTTTTCTTCTGTTTCTTCTTCTTCAAACGTTGAGCTGACTGAGTTAAACAACAGGGGCTTATCTGACATGTTTTATGAAATGTGCAAATGACTGAGCAAATAAGCTGCAAACAGCAAAGAGGGCATATTTTGGTTTATTTATTTATTTTCTAATATTTTAATAAAAAATTAAAACAGACTTTAAATAAGATCTGAAATGGAAAATAAAATTGAAACATTTTCCCTTTTAACCTGAATTGATCTCGGCCGTCTGTCCTGCGTTCTGGGAGCAAATCTTGTAGTACGCAGCCAGCTAATCTACTTCCATGATGTCATTTGTCACCACTACTGAGGTCTATGAATGAAGTACTGAGACCTCTCTGGAATGTTGCTTTGTTTTTCTATACCCTAAGGAAGAAATTGAGTAAATGTCTACAGTGTGACCACTTTTATTTGCACTGACATACTGTCGTCATCCTGTTTATCTTCCACCTCACTCCCGAAGCCTTCTCTCCCTCCATTTCTTTCTCTTTTCTCTATCTCTGACATCACCCTCTTTGCAGCTCACCCCGTACAGTATGTCTGAGGCACTCGTGCTTCATGGGCAGCTTGGGAGTGAGAAGAGGCTTCAGTCAGTGAAAGTTCAAAAGCAGCCCACTCTCTGTCAAGTGGAAATCCACTGGAGGGATAATCCTTGCCTTCTCCATGCAGACTGAAACAGACAGAAAGAGAGGAGCAGAGGATTGACACAGGAGAGAGGAGAGAGGGAGTGTTGCCATCCACTGGACACGAAACGTGGAAACAACGTTGCCCCATAGTGCCGCTAGGGGTCCAAAACAATGTACCTTAACTTAAACTAATTCTCAGTAAACATCATCTTATGATTCCTATTTTCAGGTGATTATACACTAATGAAAACAACATTTCTGCCAGAAATGGAATATAATATGTGTAATATGAGATGGACCTGTGACTTGTTTCTTTTGACCCATCCATGCATCCATATTCTCCATGTGACTGTCTTGCCCTTTATACTACGTCATCCGACTTTGATGGCGGCTGCGCCTGGGTGGTGACGAGAGTATCGTGGTTTGAAGCGTGTTTGACGAGTTTGCCTGGTGAGTGTACAGAAACGGATGATTTGGATAAATTCACTCTTTAAAATCATACAACAATATCTCTGATGGATCTCATGAAGAAGAATTAACAGTCAGATGGTGCTATCAGGTTTGTGAACAGGCTGACAGTAAACAATGGTGCTATCCTACTACATTTCACACCATCGATCACAGGATCAATATAGGCTCAAAAGGTGGATCATGTTTTGTTATCAGCCCCTTTTGACCTCTCTGATCATCATTATGCTGCTACCACACCGCTGTGTCTCTCTTCTAATACCAGTGTAAGACAATTGTGGGATTATTTTTTTAATCTTTACTCAAATTCTGAGTTCCATGTGAAAACCTCACTTGCTCAGTCAAACTAAAAAAACGCTGTAAATTGAGATTCTTCATCCTAAATATCCTGTACCTCGTTCGCCTCGTTCAAACTAAAAATAGATTAGATATTTGTGTGTCAGACATTACACCTCTACACAAACGATACACCTGCCCTCTGACCTCTGCGAGGTGCCTCAGGTTGAGGCGATGGTGACGAAGCTTTTTGCTGTTTGTGCTCTTTGACTCTGCAACAGCCAAGCAGCATACAAAAAAATTAAATGTTAAAAACCCTACTGCTTTCTTTTTATTTCTAAAAAATACCTTTTTTGATCAAAGAGGGGAATTTAAATGCTTTCTGCATCCATGTTTAGAATGTTTTAGCCTGCCTTTGCCTGGGAATGAAAATACTCTCAGCCCATCATGCATCGTAGCGGCTGATACACTTTCTTTCTATAAATATTAATAAACAGCCCTTTATTTCAGAAGTGAGTGGTCGTAGATCAGTGTGTCAGATGCTTTTGCCTTAAAATCATGAAATATCAACACAGACTATCAGCAGTCAAAGAAAATTAGTGTCTGCTTTGCTTTCAATTTCTCTCTTTTCCTCTCTTGCTCCTTCACTTGTACAGAAACACATACTGTATTTGGATGTCCTCCATCTGCATATGTGTTTATGTGTGTGTGTGTGCGTGTCTGTGTGTTTCCTCAGTTTCACAGCCAGGGCCCAGTCCCACAGGAGTGCTGCTTCATCAAGTCTGGTAGTGGGTAGCAAAGGGCATCATCATTAGATTAGTCTCTGATCACTCTCCCTAAGTAATTATCCTCCTGCCCAGGCTCCTGCAGCATGCAGACTTAATTGATTTAATGGAGTGTGTTCTCTCTCTTCACGTCTGTCTCACTTCTCCTTTTTTCCCCCCTCTCTGCTTCAACAGCACATTTCCTCCCATCAGAGTTTAGGATTTAATTTCAGAGTGAATGAGGTGATAGGGCCCTGCTCTCGAAAATGGATTCCTGGATGCTTTTGTCTTTGTTTTCTTCTTGTACTAACACGGCCACATCCCATCACTTATTTTTTTTCATTTTTGGTTGTGTACATCAGTTTGCATTGACAAGTCAAGGACCAACCAAAGGGGGAAAAAAGTCTATTTTAACCTTCAGTGCTGAAGGATACTAAATGTTTAGATGAAATCACGTTCATAATCAGTTCTCCACATGTCCAACTGCTAGACTTTCACCTGTCTGGATCCCAGCAGGAGCCTGTACCTATAGTGACACTTGTGAGAGGGCTTGTTCATTTAAACTGTAAAACATCTGCTACTCCCACCTTTGAACAGCACTAGAGATTATTATAATTAAATCCTCTGGGCTGGAAAAAAATTGTAAAAAGTGAACCTCATCTCCTTGTCAACATCAGGTAAAAGATGAAAAAATGTGATCAGTCTTAACATGATAACTACCGCAGGATTTACAGGGGAGATGTTGACAGACAACGTACAGAGAGCTGGAAATACTATAGAGTCATTTAATTAGTTAAGGTTTGCTTGCAGAGATGGCATGTCCAAAGTACAGCCTGGGGGCAAATCATGGCCCGCGGTCAGTTTTAATGCGGCCCGCAGCTTTATTTTTATGATATATTATTTATGGGCTGCTAGGATTGTCAGATACTGTATGGCTGGAAGATTTGGCTTTTTTGGTTGCCATAACGAAGCATTTGAACCTTTAAGGACATAACTGCTGCTGTTATATATCTGTAGATGTAACCCAAAATATGACTTTCTGAATGATTTTGTTAAAGAGCGATATGTTTTAAATTGAAACGTTAACAGACTTTGCATTACTAATAATAAGTCATGTTTAGAATGAACATGAGGTTCAGATTTGTATCAACTTCAATTAAGTTTAATGTATTCCATGCAATTTATTGCATGGAATACATTAAATGCTTTGTTATCTGACTCCAGATGTGAAAGAAAGGAAGAACGAAGGCTTAGATTTGGTTACATTGTGATTTAAAAAAAAAGATATAATTATGACAATGAAAACAGAATTGTTACAGAACAGTGCATTTGTATGTAACTTTTATTAGTAATTTTTTCATTTTTAAAATGTTAGTATTGACCCTCGGACATCTTCACATTGTCAATTGCAGCAGTAGAAAAAGGAAACCAGGCTAAAAGAAAACGACCTGTCCTTAGGTAGAACTGCATAGAGGTCAAGGTTAGATCAGCTAATAAACAGCCTGTTTGAGTTTAAATGCTGATTCTGTTTTGTTGTCTCTTGCTGCTGTTTCTTCTTTTTGCATTCTGAAGCTGTACTTACATCCTGGTTAAATTCCACCAGCACGAAATGTGAATATTAGTAATTTTTCACCAAATCTAACTGACATTTCACCCTTTGTGAGGTTGCAGTGCTTGTTAAAGAGAAAGAGGCAAGGAACAACATATTGTTTAGCAGTAAGGCTATAGTCAATCCCATCAGGCCGGGATGTCTACTTGATTTATTTACATGAAGCAAATAAGAAAAAAAGCATCTTCAGTAAAGCGATCACACTGGACGAGTAGATCCCATGGATCATTGTGTCACAGTGTATCCCTGTAAAAACAAATTGGTGGAACCTGCATGTGTTCTATCACTCTTCCTGGATGTAAATTCCTCTTGGATGCATGGATGGATGGATGCATGGATGGATGGATGGATGGATGCATGGATGGATGGATGGATGGATGGATGCATGGATGGATGGAAGGATGGATGGATGGCTGCATGGATGTGTGGATGGATTGTAAGACTATGAGTGTTTTCAATGTTTAAAAAAAGGCCCATTGGAGTTAACAGTACTACTCAAATATACAAAACAACAATGGCTTATTAATTATAAAAAGTCTGTGGGGAAGCAGGCTTGGATCTAGATTAGTGAGTTACAGGGTGAAGATGCATAGACGGATTACTGCATGGGCAAAGTGGGCGTGTGCCCAGGGCCCCAGAGCCAATAGGGCCCTTCAGATTTTTTTTTTTTTTTTTTGTAGAATAAAAAAATAATATGGTTTTGAACATGTAGTATAATAATAAAACAATAATGAAATCATTTCAATGTTTCAGAAATTATATTAACGAGTAATGTGTGATGACGCAATGACGTACGTATGCCAGCCGGGGTCAAACGCGCGTTTTTTAAAATGGAGAAACGGGCGCTCAGTGGTTCAGCGAAAACAAAACAAAAGAAACAAAAAGAAACCAAAGCTGCTGCTTTGGTGCAGCAAATACCATCCACCTCAACCTTTCACCAGAAAACCGAGGCAAGATGATGGTTACTCAAAACAGCGGAGCCAGGACGACCAGCAGGATGCTAACGCTGCTAGCTCAAGTTCACCGGAGACGTTTGGTCGTGGTCAAGCGGCACCGCCTCCTGTGGACACCGTCCGGACCAGAACTACGGCGGACAGCGGCAGCCTGACCTAGGTCCGATCACATCGCTAGCGGAGGACGAATGACAGTCAACATTTCACTCATGGCCATAGAAGCCGAACTAGTCCGGGAGTTGGAGTTTGATGACATTATCCATCGAAGAAGGCCAGAAAAAGATGATGCAGGTGAGTCTGACTCATGTCTGAATGTGTTTAAGGCTGGTATGTGATTGGAGGATGAGCGAAGGGGCGGGAAGTGTGTGAAAACTGATAGTTTGAGCTGAAGTTGTTGTTGTTGTTGTGTTGTGTTGTCGTGGTTACGGCCGACAGTAACCGTTAATGTTCCGGCAATAAACGGACGTGTTTTTTTTTAACTAACTCGTCGTCATGGTAACCTCATCTCGTCAACACGTCCTGGCGGATGTTACAGTATACAGGGTTCCCACGGGTGCTTGAATTCCTTGAAAATGCTTGAATTTCAATTCAGTGTTTTCAAGGTTGTGAAAATGCTTGAAATTTGTGTGATGTCTATTTGTCACTGTTATTGCGCCATGGTAGTTACACAATACACCGCTCACAAGCTGAGAATACAAGCCAATTCACAAATTAGTTAAAAATCAAAACAGTCAATCTACCACCATATGAAATAATGCTAATTAGACCCATATTATTATGCCATACAGTGGCACCGCTGCGCTTCCCATGACCATCATGGCAAACACAACTAGTAGGCTACCTATTTAAAGGTGCTGGAAAAATGGAAAAACTGGTGCTTGAAGGTGCTTGAAAAGTGCTTGAATTTGTTCATGAAAAAGGTGTGGGAACCCTGAATATGTGTGTGCAGCGAAGACGAGTTTGAGTGTGTGCTATGAATTAACGAGTGTGTATGGAGAATGAAAACGTGAAGTCCATCATTGTGTGGCCATAATACGTGCATCAGTGCTGGTATAGATAGTTCAGAGCGCTGTTTGTGTGTGTAGGCAGGGGCCCGTGGCGAGTTTGTGTCCAGGGCCCGTGGTCATGATAATCCATCTGTGTGAAGATGTGAAGTTTGGATAAATCAAAGACAGTCTGGTTGGCCTATATACATACAGTACATGTTATTCCATCTAACTCTCTCACCATTCATCTGTCCTTTTTTCTCCTGAGCTGTTCTTCTAATGTTTTAATGATGTCATGTGGTCTCATGTTCCGCTTGCATTTTCTATAGGCCTGGATAATAGGATAATGTAAACCTAACATTTACCTGCAGTGACCTTTGGATGAGGCCCACGCGGAATCATATTTTCTCTGGGTCCCGCTGTCAGACAATGATTCGAGTGCTATGTTATTATCTTTGGCATATTGATTTGGCTTGTTTAAAGATGGACTCTGATATGAGCGGTAGAAGCAGATGCTGGGCTAAGTGGTGTCAGCAGTCATGAATATCATATGGCTAGGCGCTAATGCTCGACCTTATTGCTGCTTAATGAACCACTAAGAGACAATCAGTGCCATTTGCTCACCTTTCTGCATCCAGAATGTATCAGAAGCACGCTGCCGCCTGCCACTTTGTACGCAGTGCTGCAAACTAACTCTGAGTTTTTACCGGACGGAAGGTCAAAGTACTTCCTGGGAAGCTGTTCTCCCTGCAGAGCAGCAGTGACTTTACCAGTCGATGTAATTAAATGTACAGCATGAGCAAAAACAAGCATGAACGCTGGCATACACACGCACACCCTTTTCTCACAAGCACTTGCTTAGCTAGTTGAGATAATGAGGCCACAGTGCAATTACGGAAATCATAGAGGCAGGTTTGGGCATATTCAGCCCTGTATGGTGTATGCTTGCTAACATGGTACACTAATTGGCTGGAGCACCAGGACACACAGAGGCAAAAGCAGCCTCAGGAGAAGATTGAGACAACCTCTAAAGGGTTGGATGCATAAAGACAGGCGGCAGTAACCTCCACGTCAATCCCTTTATGACTAAGGACAAAATGGGTGCCGTCAGGCAGTGCTTAATTTGAAAATTAATGGGCCATGGGAATTTTTCTATCACTTAAGACACTTTGCAGCCCCAGTGCGGTTACGTCCATTCTGCCCTCTCCCCTGCCTGGGTTTTACGACTCTTCGGATGGCCGAGGTTGCGTACTGCACACGCTGCAGTAAATTCATGGCTAATTTGATTAAATACTGCTGCGTCCTTGTTGCTGGTCAGACAGAGAGGTGCCTAGGTTCATCCTGGATAAGCTGTGTAGCCTGAACAGTGGACTCCACTTCCTTGTTTTATCCCCGTTATCAGGGCAAAGGAACAAGCCAAATGTACACAAAAAAGGTAAAGGTGCTTTTTCTCACCATGTTAACATAAAGGGTAAGTATTTTCTGCAGATATGACTGCATTATGAATATAGAACAAACAAGTGAATAGTCACCCGCAGTACAGGAGCAAGGCAAACACTAAACCTGCGAAAAATTTAAATGTTGGATGTTTGAGTGTGGAAGTAAATTCTGGACTTTCTAAAATTATGTGTTGCAAAAAATATGATCTTAACAGTCCACCTAGAAACTTTTCAGATCTTCTGACGTTCAAAACTGTTTTTGTAACATCTGCATGGCAGTTGTGGAACATGTTTATGGAAAGATAAGTGGTAATGGTTAAAAATTGTACTTAATAGGATAAGTCTGGAGGTATTCAACAAATCCCAAATGCAGATCCAAACACTGAATGTATCTACTTACAGCTTCTTCCTCTGTGCCACAGAGCTCCATTGTTGTCCAAATCACATCAATGAGCCAGCCAGTTACACTGGGTGACATGTTCCTTCACTACCATGAACACACAAACTGTCATTTATTTTAACTTAATCCTACAAACACCATCCTGCGGCCACAAATACACACTAGATCATCAAATGTGGATTAATAATTCCCAACAAATGCACCATTATCTCCTGTTTGAGTAAGCTTGAATAAAACCTACAGTGACCAGCTGTTTTATAAAATGACCTCTACCTGTACCTTTACTTTACCTTTTTTTTTATTATTATTATTTGAGCTGTTTTTTAAGTATAAAATATTCAGGAGGAACCAATGGGCTTGGAGCTGAAGGTCATGGAGGCGAAATATGGGCTGAAATATGTGCCACCAGAAACTGAATTTTAATCATTTATATTTGAATTGCTTAACTTTAATAATTGCATTAAAAACTGAATTTGAATCACATCATTTGAATTTGTATTGTTCAATTTAAGTTACCACTGGCAACTGCTGCTGTTATGGGTATTTGTTTTTAGTTTTTAGTTTATAAAACAAGTCGTCAGAATTGTATTGGACTCGCTGGCATTTTATTTTTTATTTCTTTATTTTTTGTTCCTCAAGTACCCGGATGTTTGTCACAGAAAATTTAAATTGAATTGTGACAACTGAATGTTCAGTTCCAGACTAACAAATTCAATTTCAAATTACAATTCAGATTCAGTTTTTCAATGCAATGGATTCAAACTGAACCATTATTCAAGTTATGCAATTCAAATATAAATGATTCAAATTCAGTTTTCTAGTGGCACATATTTCAGCCCATAGGAAAAAAACCTGCAGTGCAATAGTTGAATCAGACTTAAAGAGAAGACAAATATCCCTCTGAGCAACAGTGATAAAAAAAAAACAAAAAAAAAAACACAAAAAGTCATTGTTCATGAAACTGGAAGCTTATCATCAAAAGCTGTGCAGATTTAAACAGTAACATGTTCCTGTTTCAGTGTCAATTGCACAATAATGTGTAATGAATCGAAGGAGTGTTGTTTCAACAAAGCTTGCTCTTAAAATTTGTACTTCAGAAAAAAAGAAAGTTTAATTCTTCTTCTGTGGGGGCAAAAATGTCAAATGTAAATAATGTAAAAATTACATTTGGAGTTCAAATTTTAAAATAGCCATTACTTAAGACATCAATGTTGTATTGAAACCATAAATGAAACATGTGATTCCTTTCAACTTTTATTCATTTGAGAAATGAATATGGCTCATGTATTGTTACCTACTGTTTACATCGATCAAACCTCAACCTTTTTCTATATATTATGAATTTCATATGTAACTGTAATAATTTGGATTTTCAGACGTATGAATCTTTTTTTTTTTTTCTCAAATCAGATTTTAAAAAGAAATGAATATTGGCTCATGTATTGTTACCTACTGTTTAAATCGATCAAACCTCAACCTTTTTCTATATATTATGAATTTCATATGTAACTGTAATAATTTGGATTTTCAGACGTATGAATCTTTTTTTTTTTTTCTCAAATCAGATTCTAACAGAACAAGCCACAAACGGCAGGTTTTGTCTCTACATTAAAGGTAGACTGCTCTTCAAAACCAAAAGATTGGTCTCTACATTAAAGGTAGACTGCTCTTCAAAACCAAAAGATTGAGCATTTTTATATTCAAAAAATGTAATGAAACCATTTGGTCGTGAATACTTCTCTTTGGTAAAAGCAGGAAAATGAGGTAACCACAGGTGTAATTACATGCTTTTGGCAAGCTGACACTGGGAATGGTAAATTATGTAGCATTTGTCCCTTTCAGAGAACCTTTTCATTTTTCTTGGAACATTCAGCAGGGGACTGGAGTATGACTCCTGTAAAACTTTTATTTTTTACTCAGAGTGGTGAACAAACGGAAATGTTCAAAGACCTTTTCATGTCAGGTCGAAAGGATTTTTGAATTAATCTCATCTGAAGACACAAACACCAAGCTTTGGCCGAACATTCAGCTGCAGAGTCGGGCAGCGGCAGCAGCCCACGCAGTGTGGTAGACTCCTCAAACGCTTTTCTTCATGCTGCAGACAGAAACCATTTAAAAAAGTGAACAGACAGAATGTTTATTCACCAAACTTGAGACATCAAAGAACTGCAAGCATGACACCGGAAAATTGGTGGTGGGCGAGTGTTCTCTTGTTGGTTTTCATTTTTTTCCCTTCCCGCCAGCTTAATGTGTCGTCTTTGGCTGGTTTTATTATGTGTGGGTGACATGCAGACATGAGTAATATTGGATTGTAAAAGCTTTTTTCTAATTATTTAATCCCGCTTTCTGGGTCAATAAAGCCAATCAATTTCTGTCATGAGTGCACTTCCTCATGAGATAATGAGTCACATGTGAAACGGTGCATAATCAAAGCTAATATTCTGCCATTTGAGCTCAGAATGGGGCACTATATTACAGGGGCACAGAATTATGCAGTTGATCTTTCCATAAATACATAATATTCCTCCTCTTTTACACCCATTTGTTCATATGACACTGTTCAGCTCTCTCTCTAATGCTATTATCTTCCCCATCTTACTCTCGTTTTTTCTTTGCCTTTTCTTCCCAGCTTCAGTCAGCACTCTCATCTCCTGAGCTTGTTTCTCTAATACAACATATTTCCCTGTTCCTCATCTCCTTGCTGCTGTTCCTCCTGCATTTCCTGCCTTCCACTTCCTTGACCCTCCTCTCTCCCTGTCCTCTTCTGTATGGAAAAGATCATAGCTTAAAATGACAAATCAACACTGAGTTTTGATTTCACACAGGACACAAACAGCAGCTTTCTGGAAGAAGATAAACTTCATTCAGAGACAACAGGTACAAAACTAACGAGAGTTTTGCAAATTTATGGTTACAGATTTTTTTTCTTGTGAGCCTATAATGTTGAACTGCCATGTTTCTACAGTAGCCTAGAACAGATAAAGTAGCTCTAAACAAGGCCTTCCATGCATTTTGCAGCCAGTGTGAGGTGAGGAGGTTGCAATCAGCCACTACAACACTAGATACCAGTAAATCCTACACAAAGGTTTTCCATATTTATCAGACAATTTGATTTTTGACTTTTTTAAAATTAGATCTCCTAAATCTTTCATTTATTTGGACTTAACAGGTTAAGTATGCTATTTTATGCAACTTGTTATGTGTGAATTAGATTTTGTGGGTCAAATACTGAATATTGTACTTTCACCTCTCCGGGTCTCTGTGAATGGTTCTATTTTAAAGTGGATTTTATCTGATTGTTAATCAACCTTGATTATCCCATTTTTGAATTGTGACCTGACCCAAACAGCTTGAATGCAACCTTGTTTCAAACACAGTATTCTGTATATCCTCCATTCACCACTGACCACCACTGCACTGGATGCCTTCAGCCAACTCAAATGATTGCTGAACTGGAGGATCAGAGCTCCAGGCTTAATCAAATACAACACAATGAAAAACTTGACTCTCTGGCTGCATCTGCAGTTTCCTGCACCCCTGATAATCTCATGTTAGACTCATGAAAAACAGAAAAAAAGAACAGCCAAAAAAACAGCATAGGCTGAGATATCCTGGTATTTAGTCTTTATCAGTCAAAGAAAAATCAAAAACACTTCCCATCATGCAACTTGATAGATCTTTTGTGAGACCCTGCCCGGCTGGCATGGCCTTACATCCTACATGATCCTAGTTTGAAGACTTCCAGGTAACATTTGTTATCCCCAGGCCCTGGTTAAGGCAGGTGAGTTGTGTCCCAACAGAAAATCTATCTACCTAAAAGCATACTGGAGTTTTCTAACGCTTTGATTTATACATACATGATACATGTGTATAAGAGTATTATCAGAATTCTGTTTCATCACTGCATTCAAAGACGGACAGACAGACTGCTGCTAATTATCAGCTGCCTGGCTCATGCTGGGAGGTCAAATGATCTGAGCTCCATCTCAGCTTGATGGTGAGGAAAGGAAGACAGGGGGATGTAATGCTTCACTCCTGCTGTTCTGTGGTCCCACAAGGAAGATCTCTAACCTTTCTCCATCTACACATCCCCAATCACTCCTCCCCTCACTACATCTACTCGTCATACTGAGTAGTAATGGGCCCCCCTAAAGGATCAGGACATCTTCCTTCCTGTCTCCACACCCCTTCCTTGTTGTCCTCCTTTAGTTGATTGTCATGACAGTCTGTGTACAGCAAACAGCTCTGAACACATCAGGGTTCAGCTGATAGAATCCAAGTAGTAATGTTATTTGTCTGTCAGTAGCCGGACCTAAGGATGACATAATCTATTGGTCTGTCCAACACTTTGGTCTACAGTAACTGCATGGACAAGTACTGACTAGACATTAAACATGGCATTGGTGTGGACTGTATATTGGTTAATGTATTGTATAATGGTTCCTTAAACAAGGCCCATAATCATTTTGGTTACTCTTTTTACCTTTGCAACCATTAAGCCTTTTTTCATCAATGACATAAAATCTTGGACAATTCTGAGAATAACTCTTAATGTAATCCTTATATCCAGTTGGTAAGTGACACAGAAGTCGCACTTTTCAGTAGCAGATCTTTTGGGAGATTTTTGTATCTTCAACAAATAATAAATATTCTATTCATAGATCCTTTGCCTCTAAACTTCTGTGATGAAAATAGAACTACATTATTACTGTGTATCCAGACAGAATATATAGTGTCAAATGTAGCACTAAAATCTAACAGGACAAGTAGGGTTGCACATCTCTCTGTGATAAACGATTGGATACGCATCTAGATACACAGGTTACGATAGGATTCAAAAACGATATACTTTTACCACCATAAAAAGTGCATGCAAACTGCCAGTCGTAAAAACAGACAAAAGTGAAACTAATTAACTACGTAGCACATTTACACATGTAGAAGCATGTTTAGAAGAACATACACCAGGAAATTGGCCAAATCTGGAAGTAAACAAAGTCTGGCGTGCTAAACACTCGCTTCTGAAACGCTCGCTTCTGAAACGCTCCCGGTGGGGTTTGAAGTCGCATGCAGGACGGACCAAATATGCCACGCTTACGCAACGTGCTGGGCCTGGTGGATTTTCCCAAAAGTGTGTGAAGACGCCAACCGATACCCAATTCATGACTCTACAACCGATTCATCTAGGCATCATGGCTAATTTGTATCCACAGTTGGTCTTTCGTGTTAGGTCTCGTTGCCGTCCTGTGTTGTTCTGCGTTCATTGAATTTGTCCAGCACACAACGCGTTCAGGTCTCCTAGAAAGTTTACGCAACCCAAATAAAAAAATATTAGTGTAGAAGAACTGCAAAAGTGATTTTTTCATAAAATGTCCCCTTTAAAGATAACATACAGTAAAGCCATATTAAAAAAACAACAACTAGGAGGCCGACAGAGCTGAGCTCAGAGGCGTTTGCCAAACATATGAGATGGTGTGTGTCGGAAATTATCAACCCAATTCTGGGATTTAGAATTTAGATTTGCAAGCAGACAAGAGGCTGCAGGTTGAAGCTGTCTCTTTGCCTCACTGTGAGAAACACCATTAGAAGTTCCACTGAGGGCCCCGTCTTTGGCAAACTGAAAAGTGAACTGTGACCCACTGAGTGGCTCATCGAGGATCTCCTCCAGAGGCAAACAGAACTGTGTTCTCAGCTAGCCAGTCTGGAGTCTACTGGCAGCCAAAGGCACTTGGCCTCAGATACTACTCCTGCTGACCCTCCGTGGCTTGACTTCACCCTCTCCAACCTCCTGGGCATCTGTAGTCAAGGGTCGTAAAAGACTCACTCTTCCCTGCAGCTTAATAACCTGTTCCACTCAGTGTCAGCTCCAGTGATTTCTTCTCCTTAACCACAAGCTTCTGTTACTATCTCAGTGCCTGCCCCTACGCAAGCTGCAGTTCAGGTGATCAGTCGTTTATCTCAGCTGCATTCCACCAGCTCATTACCTTTGGACCCAAAATTCCAACCAAAGCTTTCAATTTACAAAAGAAAGCCCGAAAATGAAAGCTTGAGACGAGGTGTGTCCTGCAGTCCCACTATGACCATAAGTTCTGAACATTTTAGCCTTTTTTTTGGTCTATTTCTCTGAACTTGAATTAAAGATTCAGATTTTAAAATCTGGTGACAGGATTGTAATATGTACTAATAGGAGTGACCAGATCACACTAATTCTAATTCTAATTTTAAGATTTTAATGTATAATAACTATCACTTATAAATGATAAACTCAAGCACAAGTTAATTGTTATTTTACTGTTATCAGATAATGGCAAATTCATAATGTTTACTAATTATTAGTAAAGTTCTCATTTTTTATTATTTTACCAATGTCAAAACAACATTTCATGTAATGTAAACATTTAGAACTAACTTGCTTCTCTCAGTTTGATAATTCAGCTTGCTGTGACATGTTTATGACAGGTCATGTCATCTTGGCCAGTGTCACATTAGCATAACAAAGACTTCTTGAGCAAGTCAGCATTTCATAAAAAAAAAAGACATAATTGAATGAATGACACAGTCATGAATATTGATTTATTCAACAGTCATAAACATTCATAAAGACTTATTCATGCTCATGACAGGTGTCAAGTCATGGTCATGATGGTTTTTATGCAAATAAAGCCCTAACCTTCATAAAAAAACACTCAAATAACATTTCTGTTTGCTTTGGAACTCATTTATAATGCAGCCGTAATATTTTATAAACATCAGTTGTAGCTTGTGTTAATTTGTAATGTTAATCTTTATCAACACATAGCAACATGCTTTGTCTCTCACAGACACACAGGGTTCTCTTAAGTGTCTGTAGGAGATGCAGCGGGCTGCCACACATACTTGGTGAAGGGTGAAGCGAGGGTGAGGAAAAGGCTGTGGCTTATGAATAAATACGTTAGTTATGTCACAGATACGTAAATAAGTCTGTATGAGACACAGAGGCGAGGGTTTACAAATCATTTGGTAATCATGAACAAATATTGAATGCAGTGTAAAAAGTTTGCTTCGTCTAGCTATGTCACAAACTAATGATAAAATAAGTACAGCACAACTAATAATTAGTAACCGTAAACACATAATAAAGTCTGAGTGATTACCAGTGAAGTCCAGGCTCTGTCCGGCATTAACAGATGAAGATGCTACTGAATCAACTTTTATTCATCATCGTTCCTCTGTGCCACAGAAGGTCAATGTCATCCAAAAACTACACAACAAAGAAATGGGCAGTAATGTTGCACTGGGTGAGATACACCTTCATCTTAATGGACGAATGCAGAGTTAGAAGAAGGCAGCTTCCATGCTGATACCACATCCATGATGAAATATGTTCGTCAATGAGCTTTTTAGGTAGAACAAGCAAACTACATAGCCGTCAAAACGAGGCATTGTGACTTTTTCTCTGCTTCTAAATAATGGAAATGGGACACCGTGTTTCTCCTGCATGCTGTTTGTTTTTAAGCCACAAGTGCGAGAGCAGCAAGAGGATCTCAAACGTGTGGCCGTGACGTTGCCTACAGTAAAAGAACTGCTGGCACAAACGCATGACAGCAGGACTGGATGTTGCTTTTTTTCTTATATAGTAGATGAAAACAAGGAGGACGTTTTTGTTTATTTTTTATTTCTTGCGTGACATTTTCGTCTCGTTTTTATTCGTCAACAAAAACGCACATTGGCACATTTTTCGTCAGTGTTTTTAGAACATTTTATCGTTTCGTCATCATCTCGTCTTAGTCAAGGAAAAAAAGGCTCGTTGACGAACATATTTCGTCTAATCTCGTTTAACGAAATTAACACTGCGTAACACGTCAGGATACATTGACAGGCTTCACCCCACACTCTGCAGTCGCTGTTGTATCATTCCCTGGTTTGGTCCTGCATGGTGCTCACGATGACCATCATGCTGATGTTTATCAGATATAATTTTTACCATGTTCACTATATGTTGATGCATTCCATTACTTACCACAAAACACACTGTGAGGAAGAGGGGAGTGTCATTAGTTTTGCAGGCATTTGGTGATTCTATGTGAAAAGTCAGGAGGTTTGAGTCGTTGCAATTCTGTGCGAAACATGAATGTCTGAACCAGATTTCACGGCAATCCATCCAATCCCATCCAATAGCTGTCAAGATGTGTCACTCTGAATGAAAAAATGTCAACCTGCGTTGGCACTAGAGGCAAAGTCTGGTGTGTTAGCGGAATAAACTTAATGGAAATATACCTGCCAATAAATCTGAGCCATTTTAAAATGGCTGGAGGGGGCTGTCTTATCAGTGTGATGAAAAATGGATGAAATACAATGTGTGATTCATGCTACATAAATTAGTCTGTAATTAATTCTACATAAAGTTTTTATGTCCCTTTGTAGATTACATTCAACCACAAAAATAAGCTGTCACCCACCCTACAGGCTAAGTAATTGAACAGCACATCTATATACTGCTATGTGTTATGTTATGTCAGACAATACTTCTCAAAACAGAGAAACACACAATATGCTGCATTTACATACATGTTATCTACTGGCACAAGCATAATCTATTCGCCCCAAAGAGCGCAGGTGGACAGCTGGCGGCGTGGCATGCTTTCAGTCGTCCAAACTCAAAAACACCATCAGGCAGAACAGAGACATTTCTATGGCATGCTATTTGTAACAAAGCTGCTTGATTACTCCTCCTGCACTTTCCATTTTGTGTAATGGAACAATTAGTTGCGCTGTACGCTGCTTGTTTATCCGCCCATTCACCCCAAAATGGCATAGACGGGAGTAATTGTGTACACTCACCTGCAGCCACTTAGGAAGGAAGCCACAGGGACACATGACTGGAAGAGGCAAGAGAGGCTGCACTCATTATTAGATAAATCCTGTGTTTTCCTCTGGATTTCACAACTGCAGGTCCTGTACTAAAATACTACATTTATTAGTTGTATTCCACACAAGGATAATAAAGGCTTTCTATTCTATTCTACAGTCATGACTCCAACTCTGCTGCATGGTAATATATGCAAACACATAAACATATGGCCACATGTTATATTACAACGAGTCTCAAAGTGCAGCGAGTGAGTTAAAGGCCAACAATATCAAATAAATAAAATGTTTGATATCATCTTAACAGGCTCGAAAGGCAGCAAACCAAGGACTGTCAGTTTGAAATGTTGCTCACACTGCAGACATCTCCAGCTCTCTGGAAGAAGCCTGAAGTGAACTCTTTCACTCCCAGACAGTCTCAGAAGTACTTAACCCTCCACTACAGTACGTTACATTTGGCATACCTTCACTAAACTGGCAAATTATTCCTCCATCCAGGGATTGTTTAGGCTGCACCGCATATTCTTATTAGATACAACATAATTGTATAATATGTATGTGCTAAATAATCACTCTTTACTGCTGTGTACTCCTTTAGAGTGGATGTAAAGCCCTGTAGAGTTATGTTCATCACAACACAAATTAACATGATTGACGAGGCCTACAAAGTGCACTTATGGTCTGAATAAAAGTTGAAAATGATCATTGACTCTAAATTCACCAGGGGGAGAAAAACAATGAAATATCAGTGGAGCTTTAAGGATGGTGTGTTATGCTTTATGTCCATCGTGAGATTCCAGTAGGTAGTAAGGCAGTAGGTTGAGTTCCTGTATTTTTATACTGAGAAGTTGATTTGCTTTTTTAAATGAGCATTTGTCAGTAATTAAAAAAAAATAATCTTACAATGTTCCTTTCAACGTCAAGGTCTATCCTTTCCTTCAGTGAATGACGTTTGCTCTGTTGTTTTGGAGATGAAACTATCCAAACACATCACTGAAGATTCGTGATTTAAAAAGTAAGAAACAAGCTAGTAAGTGGCCATTGAGTTTCATTTGTTTTGACTAAATGATGTAAAGAAGATTTAAAAAAGACAAGATTACTCTTGCTGTTGGTGTGAAACTTGAGCCAAATTGCTGCTGGTTTGTTTTGCCACTCTGATCTGCTCTTACAACTTACAGTATACTACCACTCATTAGTAGATGGATGCCACTGTTTCTAAAAATGAAGACGAATAAATGAACTCAGCTTGACAAATGCCCATTATCTCCCAAAACTTTAGACTCCTGCAGGTCCAAAGCAAAAGAGTTTTCATGAATGTGTGTCACCGGCTTCATTCACTGTTGTTGACAGAATCAGAGTCGCCTCTAGACTCCCTGGGGCGGTCCATGAAAAATGTTGTTAACTGGCTCCCCCTGTTCAGATGGTACAAATCAGATGATAGTCACATCCGTTGAACAGTGATGATAGTGGTCTTGTCCACAATCGATAGTAGACTTAATGTATATTATTTGTATTTGACACATTTATTTACATTCACATTTGATAACTGCTTTGGCTAATTGTGTCATTCTTATTTCTTTAATGATGTGTTTGTATGTTGTTCACTATATATTTCTGGTTAACAGAACAAAATCAACAGTCAAGTTAAAAATTGACAGACAATTGTTTATTATGCTGTAGATCAGCCACAGTTCTTGGAAATGTGTTCCAATGGGCTTTATTGAGCTGTGTCCCTTCAAGAATGCACAAGGAGAAGTGGATTTAGTGTTTCAACATGGTTCCACACTCATTCCCCACTGAAGGTTTTTTAAAAGGCTACCACATTTGTGACCCATAAGATTCATAGACTTCTTTTCTGCCTCCACCTGGTTGACTACTGGCACACATAAATAAAAATACTAAATATTAAAATATTTTTGTAACTGGCTGCTTTTAAATAAACATTCAAATAATTGATTCAAATAACAATGAATTACTCAAACTGAACTTTTGACCTGATTGTTGTGCAAGATGAAATGTCAGGAAGCCTACCAAATTTTCAGCCCTTCGGGGATCATCCTTAGTTATTGAGATATTTAACTCTGAACTAACAAATTCAACATGACATCTCCAATAATGGAGAAGTCAGGGGATCATCAAAATAGTGTCGTCATCCACTGAGGACCAAGAATGCTTAAAAAAAAAAAAAAAAAAACATCCAATAGTTGTCATGCACATATTTCATTGATTCATTTCAGTATTGGCCAGAATCAGGATGAGATTTATTGCCAAGGTTTTCACTTACAAGAAATTTTTCTTGGTGTTATTGCAAAACAAGATAAAAAAAATCAAATGTTAAAAAATATAAACAATATAAATATATATACAACACATTTTAAAAATAAAAGAGCTGTTGTGCAGGAATGTGTAACTATTTGACAGGCAATAACTGTATGTTATGCTATAACATAAACAATTTCCACCCTTTCTCCTAAAATTCTTTTCACCAATTTTTCTTTAAATTGACAGTAAATACTGATAAATATACAAACCCGAACACTGAGTCCTACACATGGTGGTAAAAATGATAGCAGTGGACGGCAGAACATGCCAATCATCTTGGCCCTGGATCCTGTTGTTTATGGTAATTGTAGCAATCCCTAAAATGAAAGTGACAATGATTTATTAATAGAAAACGCATGGCACCAGCTACCATAACATCAACATTCTGTCCATTGTTAGAGCAGTGCTACAAACACACACAAGAATACATGACGCTTACTTACACATCAGATATTCAGAAACATACCAGAACGTTTTGATCATGACATAACATGTGAACGTGAAGCTGTGTCAATAAAAAGGAATAATATCAAATCTGATTTCCCATCATTCACATTCACCATCGCTTCATCATATATGCACTTTTTCCTCTCCATCGGTACCACCTGCATCCAAGTGAGTGCCATGTCGTCTCAGTCCTGATTCCTCCTTGACTGATTTGAAGGCATCTCTCCCGAGACTGAATGCCCGATGATTTATTCATGTCCAGAGGCCTGATTTATTAAAACACACACAATGTGTTAATCCCTTAGAAGAACTGAAAGATGTGGTCCTCCACTGAGACAGTCTCGTCTGCTCATATGTGTTTCTGCCCCTATAAGGAATTCAACCTTGACGCCAATTAACCAGCCCGATCAAATGACGCAGCCAGGAATTACAGAGAGAATGCTCCGTCTGTGATTCTCCACTCCACCATTCTGTATATACAGCTGTGTAACCTTACAGGCAGCTAATTATGGGCTTATCCTAATTATTATGGATTTTGTCTATTCACAACACCCACTCACAGCGCGCATTTTATGAACCATTGGGAATATGACCAATTAGGCAAAAAGGTTAAGTCAACCCAAGTTTAACAAAGACGTTATATTCTAACAAGTGTTGGAATACCTTTTCTGGCAGTTTGAAACCTACTGTAGCACAACCCAGGGGTTCCCTTGTGCGCCCAATAGAGAATGGTGCATAGAGATGCCAGGTGTGTGCTCCAGACAGAAAAAAAGATAAAATGACATCAGTTTAATCGGCTCCTGCTATTTAAAAAGCCCTACCAGGAGGCAAAACCATAAAAAGCTGTGGGGTGGTTGAGTCACTTGTGTGGAGCTGGAAACTTTTATTTGACACAAGTTAATTAGACATGTTCATGTCTTTCATCAAAGCCACCTTTCTCTGCAAAGGTTCCATAACTCGATCCGGCATAATGGCAAGACACAGGCATTTTGGCACCGATGTCAATCAATGACACTGCTCTGTGTTAACTTACTTCTTTTGTTGCACATTTTTATTCAGTGCCCTTCATTCCTGTAAAGGAGCGGAGAAAGGTTTCCCAAACTAATTGGATCAACGATTAAGTGGGAGGCATCCTGCCCCACCGAGCAGAGACAATGGCAGAAGAAAGGGTCAACGCAGGCGCCGGCTGAAAACTGACACTTGAATTAGATAATGAAGAATAGAGGGCAGAAGAAAAGGAGAGAGGCCTATCGGTGTGAGGTCTTCAAGGAGGTCCAGACTTTAACTCACCCGGTGTGGCCAGAGAGACAGTTTTGATTGACTCATGTTGCTTGGCAATATCAATTTGCAAAGACAAGCTGAACTGCGACATTCTTTACTCTGTATTATCCTGATAAAGGTAGTGAAAAGGCATTTTTTTTACTGATGTGACTCGAGTTTCAAATAGGGACCAAGACCCAGCTTGTGCAGCATAGTAGGAAGGGCATGCCATTGTGGAACACTTTGTATTAAATGTGAATAGATGTCCTTGTACAATTGAAATGCAAAGAATTTTACTGCTGTATTTTTATCACCAATTAAAAAAAACTAAATAAAATATGATTCTAAGCCTTTCAATCTGCCATGTTCTGTCTGAATACCTGGTCCAAGTGTTTGTGTTTGTGTTTGTATTTGTGTGTGTGTGTGTGTGTGTGTTTGTGTGTGAACTTGATCAGTGATGTTCATTCCACACCATGAAGGTATAAATACTCAAAACTCTCTCCGTGCTGCCAAGAATACAAATCTGATGAAGGAATACTTTGGTGGGAAAGTACTGGTGCTAATATTGGAATCAATCCAAAAAAATTGCATGTTTTATTCTTGTGGACAAAGCAACCTCAATGTTACAAAAAAACAACAACCCTAAAACCCAGAAAAAAGCACTTAAGTCATGACCACGCTGTCCTCAGTGGCCTATGGCCCTGAAAGCAATGGTTGCTTGGTGGCTAATGAGTATTTTGGGAGATTGGATGACAATTGACAGCAATAGCATGGATATAAGCAGAGCAAGTTATAATGGCTACGCTGTACACTGACATGGTTGGTTGATATTAGTTAGTTAAAGTATTACTTAAAGTAGGCCTCACAACAGTCTTATAAGATTTAAACGCATGGTTGCTGATTGCCAAATGTGACACAGACTCGTTGTACTGTGACTCATTCTTCTAAACTGCCTAAAAATGCAGAACACATGAAGTAAAACAAGATGAATTTCAAGTAAGCAAATGCTGTTCAAATAATTGTATGTTTTATTCTTCTCTAACCTATTTTGGAATTTTAATATTTAAGCTGCAGGACGAGCATGATTTTAAAAGCCCTGATATTAATATGACTAAATGACTCTTCACTCTACAGTTACATTCATGGCTTGTACTAATCGCTAGCCAATACATTTGATCAAGAAATCTCAGTTTACTTTTGACAATTGACACTTGTCAATGTCTCATGACTTCATATCGTTTTTTTTATTTTCACTCAGTTTCTTTGAAGTAGACAGACACTCATATACTGCTCATGTTCAAAGTCAGTGCAGACATGATCAGGACATGGTGTGAGTCCAAATAATTTCCAGGGAACAACAAGTGGGTGTTGACACTGTCAGTCATAAGAATATAACTCAATATTCTTTCTGTTGCTGTCAACACCACGGTACTTTCTGTAAGGGATGAGTCACCTGCCTTTCTCCTCTCAGCTCCTGTATGAGGATGATGAAGCTGACAGGCACAACAGTGAAGCCACAGGTGGATGAAGTAGCACTCAGTGCTGTTTGCTTTACATTTTCTGGAGCTGCTCCTCTAGTGTAGGTGTCCTCAGTGAAGCAAAGGCAGCTCTCGCATTGAGGTGATATATCTGGGCCATGAAGTAAACCAGTAAGCAAAGCCTCCACTGTGCAACTGCTTTTCCAGTGCTCTACCTATTTAATAGCAAGTTTGAAAAGCTCAGGCTCTGCTTCCCCTGTGGGGAGGCGGCGTAGGGGTGCGGGGTGGGGGTGGGATGGTAATAACTAGAAGCAGGTGCATGGATGAGGAGGGGGAGTATAGCAGGATACGAAGCCAAGATGTGCAGAGGTTTTAGTAGAGAAGTTTCGGCTCTCTCCACTTCCTAATCCCCATAGGTCCAACCGGAATACCTCCACCATGACGTAATGGGGGTGGAGAAGGGTTTTGTGTGTGTGTGTGTGTGTGTGTGTGTGTGTGTGTGTGTGTGTGTGTGTGTGTGTGTGTGTGTGTGCGCACGCACCAGCATGTGAGTTTGCACTTGAAATGAAGTGTGTATGAGCCATGCAAACACACACATATTTGTAGACCTATACCTCCAGAGGTTTTCTAGGGGGAGGGGGTTAACCAAAAAAATGTGATATTTGATATGAATATTAATCTGAGGCTCTAAAGGGAAGATACAGTCAGCGATTGTGCAAGAGCTCAGCTCTTTGTCATAGACGGTATGTTTTGGTGCTTTTCAGGGAGGACAAACTAGAGTCAGCAAAGCGTGCAACTCATCCACAGGCTTGTAAACAAAAACAACAGCGTCTCTTTAAACTCTTCATCTTTTCTTTTCAAATCAAAGTGGCTTTATTATTAATATATATGTAGCATATATATATATATATGCTGTATATTTTATTTCTTTGTCTTGTAACACTTCAGAGTAGTGCCTCTTTTAGGGATTCATGATGCAGATCTTTGCTTCAAAAGAGGTGTATTTTAAAGCTGCATTATGCAGTTATTGACCTGACCTACATATATCTGTATGTAAGTTCATCGTTCATGCTTTAGTAAACAATCTTTTGCTTCCACCTCCAGCAGACACAGAGCAACATGAAAAGTACACTCACTTAATAAATGTGATGTGGTAAATGTAAATATGGTTTGCTCTCCACCAGTGTTTATAACAGTAGTGCTTCAGGTACGACACCCACGTGAAGTATGTAACTCTTTATGGTACTGAGTCACACACCACCACCTTTTTTACTGATTTTGATGAGACTGGATCATCAGAAACCTCTTTGATTTACACAGTCTCCTGATGGACAGTAAAGTAAACTGCTGCCAAATGTAGCTGCTGTTAGCTAATATTGTGGAGGGAGTGTTAGTGTTCGGACCACGGGAAGAGGAGGTGTAGCCAGGCTCAGTAGCCTCTGTGGACATAATGGCAGAGGAGAAGAGAGCAAAGAGGACGTTGATGGAAGCTAAGAAGAGACAGTGAGTGAGGAAGAAGCCGTCAGACAAGAGTAAATCACAAAAATACAAATTTCTACAAAATTGTGCTTTAATGAATAAATCCCCCTGCTTCAGATTAATCGATAATGAAAATAAACTGTTGCAGCCCGAGTATTGATCAACTCTTATTGTGAAACCTTTTCATTCATGTTGTGCCCGGGACAGATCTGTGTTATTTCTCTGCTACATCAGTCTTTACATTCTCAAACACACTAAATGAATTCAGACAATCTTAATTACCTACATTAATTACCTCTACAATACTGATGTCTCAAAGGATGCTGAAGTTTGATGAGGCGACAGCCGTCTTCTTTCAGTCCTACAGAGCAGTAAACACTGCACAGTGTGGCAGTGACGGCTCTTTGACTGGCCTCTCTATACTGTATTGTGTGTCTGTGTGACGTGGTGGTGCAGACAAAGGTCAGTATGATTAGTGACATTTGCCCCCCTGCTCACCCTTGTCTCATCAGTCTGAAGCCCCTTCCTCCTATAGCCTGTTAATATGCAGCACTTTCGGCTGCCTCTGTGTCTTTCTCCCTGTCTTGTTTCAGTCAGAGCGTTGTTTTGTTTCTCTCTGTCTGTAGAGCAGCCCTCCCAATCTCCTCCACGCCTGCATGTCCAATAGACCAGTGAAGAAGAGAGGAGAGCTCCTTCATAGCCCTCCAGGGGTTGTTTCAGATGCAGAGGCCGTCCCTGTCGTCTTGTGTATTCAGTGAAAAGAGCAGGGCCAGTGGGGGGTTGACTGTATCTCCTGGGCCTTTCTTAATAAAACCCCCTCACTTCTTTCCACGCCCCTCTCCCTCATTTTCATGCTCCTTGGAATGCACTCAGAGGCTGCAGGAACTCCAGGCAGCTGACGGGGGGCGCTCCTAATACCTCCTTTCTCCACTCTGCCTTTCTTCACAAGTTCTTTTTTTCTCCCCAAGACAGGTCTAAGGGGTACATTTCTTCAGAAAGCAGCTTGGGCTGTGCTGTATTTATTCACGCTCAGGCCTCGTCCCTCTTGTATGTTTGGAAAGACCATGCAGGTTGAAACCCTCCACCCCCCACATTGCTCTGGTTTCTTTAAAGAAAAAGCTCTCCAGCAGTGCTGCAGCTCTTTGAAAAGACGGTGCCTCTGAAAGTAGGAGAGAGACGGAGATGTGGCAGAATCGAAAAGCTCACCGTTTGGTGTATAGGCAGTAGCCCTGAAGAACGTTGTGGGTGAAGCAAATTAATGGCATCAGACAGCCTTGTGACGGGAAACCCCATTATGTGGCAGCTGCACAAAGCCTCTGAGACTGGGTTTCAAAGGCAAAAAAAAAAAAAAAAGTTACATATATAAAAAAAACACCCCCGCATTTTCCAATCCTGTATACCCCTCCTTCAGAAAGTAGGCCTCTCTCCAGCAGTTTTGCTAACCCACGTAATCCATGATTCTAAAAGCAGCTCTTAACACCTTCTGTATTCATTTTTTTTCACATGAGCTGGGGTAAGATGAGATTTTAACATTTTATTGATTAATTGTTCAACAAAAGGAGAAACATCTCCTCGGTGTTGTATCATGTAAGTAGTGTAAGTAGTAACACTCCAGTGTTTCAGTTAAGCATAATGCAAGACTGTTGACAAAATGTACTTACCAGTCTTGTATTATATACACAACTAAGACAAATCAAGAATGTACAAATACAGAATAAACTGTGGCAATGACAAGTGGTTGGTGCACCAAGTTTCACTTATGCAGTGCAAAATCTTGCAATCTACTTATCTTATTATCTTTGGGTTAAAGTCCCAAAGTGGCGTTGTCAAAACCTTTCTTATTAATTATTATTATTATTAATTATTATTTTAGCCGACGCCTCTTTTGGCCCAATTACACAAGACACTAAGGCGGGTGCAACAGCCATTATTAAGCCATGTAAATTTAATAACCTGACATTTCTTATAAAATGATGTCACTTTATTTGTACTGTGTATAGAACACTTACATATTTTTCATATTCTGTTTTATAATTTGTATTTTATATTGTTCTTCTTTAGTGTATTTTACTTCTTTATCTTATTTTTCTTTTTTATGTGTAGTGCTGTTACACTGTTTAGTGCTCTTAATGCTGAGCTGACTGATTCTACTGGTCCAACACATTTCATTACAGACCCATGTATTAATCTTCACATTACAAATAACCTTGAAAAGACACAAATATTGAAGTAACGGAGAGACTGCAGTTTTTACACACCGCATACTATTGCACAAACACACGCACAGAGAGCAATACATTGCTAGATATTGCAGTGGTTGTTGACATTCTTGTTATTGTTTTCACCTGTCTGAATGGCATTAACTTATTATCTTAGCACACTTTCCATATAGAGCAGGTCTAGGTCGTATGCTTTATAATATTTACAGAGACTCAACAATTCCCACCATGAGGAAACACTTGGCGACACTGGTAAGGAAGAGAATCCTTTAAGAGGTAGAAACTTTGAGCAAAATCTAGCTCATGGTGGACGGCCATCTGCCCTAATTTGCTGAGTTGAGGTAGGCCTCTGTGTCCCAGTATACCCAGTGTTCCTGGACTGGGTATAGTGAGATAGTGACCCATACCAACCCATAATTTTAACCTTCATATTTATCGCATTATGTACATTGTTTTACTAACACTAACTTCTAGCCCCCACACCTCCTGACACTATAGTGAATGTAGGCACTGAACATGTATGTATTCAAGTATCTTCTCTCTAGATATACACTACTATAGAGTTCTGTAGAACTGCCCTGCAGACAATAACAGAATTGAGATGGAAATGAATCTAAATATGTGGGATATAAATGTGTAGAAGGTTTTGAACATGAGCAGTGATCTTGCCTGAACACACGCATGAGCTATTAAAGTCCAGGGGTTTGGAAATGTATTAGTTTATCACTGAGGTGAATAAGTGCCACATGCACATTTAATGAGGTTACTTCCCCAAACAAAAGACACGAAAAGAGTAAATCATGCCTCCATGTGTGTTGACTCAGCGGGGGCAACATTAAATAACAAAAGTTGATCTGCAGGAGAAAAATAGTTGAAAGCAATAACAAATGCCTGAGAGCCTTATTGCATTGTATTCCATTCTATTATGAATGACGCCTGCATTTTGTGTTTTCCTTTACGTAAACAAAGACATAATTCAGAAAAGCAAACGTAGGAAATTAAGTTTTGATGCTCAAAATTTACAGGGGGAGGACCCCACTTAATGTGTCCCAATGTTGACTACACTTGACCACTGCAGCCGATATTGTTTGTAATTGATTACATTCTTTAAGTATCTTGCCCAACAATGCTCAATGTTCTGGTAGAGTTCTCTCAATCCCTTTAGGTTAAGGACAAAAACAAAGAAGTTGAAAAATTCCAAGTGTGTCTCCCACAGTGCAAAGCCTCTGGTAAAAACAGTAAAAAATCAGAACATGAGATGATATCATTGCTGGCAATGAGTATAACCCCACGCCTTTTCTTTTCTGTCTGTCCAGAGAATCCACCTCCCAGAGCCAACAGTGTGCTGGATCCTGGCTGCAAGCCTCCCTCTACAATAATAATCCCTTATTCCTTGCACACTTCATTCCGAGGTGGCTTTCTCTGAAAAAAACTGAACATAATGACAGCTTTGAAAATGGCCCAGACCCAGATACTATTTATTTGTATGATGGAATTAGTCTTGAAGCATTTCTTCAAAAGTAGAGCTGACATTTCAAGTTTGGTTTTGCAAATGGTTTGGGCAAGGGAAACAAAGTAGACAAGTCACTTCATTTTCTCTCATCCTGAGAGAACCGAGCATGTGTAAAATGCATTATGGTCAAAGTTGAGCAGCATTCTTAGTCGGTTTGAGATGGATGTGGACTGTTATCTGTTGTGTTTGTTGAGAATAATGGCAAAAATTAGTTTTCACAGGATCAAAAAGTGCTGTTGCCACAGTGACTATTTAGAAATTCAAAAGATAATTCTGAGCTCTTTAGAAATCATTTGTGACTGTCTTTTGATGCCTTTTAGGCTGCATCTTTGTCAAGACATTTCACTATCCTTTTAGCATAACAAGGAGCATGCATCTTATACAGGAACAGTGGTGTTAAAAGGATGGGTGTTTCTTTTCACTCTCAGTGGGATTAGGAGACAGTTTACTGATAAGATTGTAGAAGACATCAGCGTCATAATCCTGTCTTCTGGTCGACTCAACATCTTTGATCCCTTGCTGAATTCATATGCATGAATGTATAGAAAGAGTAAGAGATAACGAGACTGCAATGCCCTGAAAACTAGATTTCCATATAGCGTATTAGCTTTAATCATGCTTGTATTGATTAGTCCCAAAACATGAAACATATGGATATGCCACATTCGCCAGTGTTTAAAGATTTTCATGAAATATGGAAGCTCAATTAAAAGATGAGAGTCTGCAGGGCTGGTTTAATGAGTTGGTTTATTTGATGGTAACTTTGTAGTGGCTACAGGATCAAACGTGTCAATCCCTAACCCACTCACTATCTCATTGTCTCTCTGAATAACACCCTTCTTCTGGCTTCCTATAAATCCTCTACAGGTCCTTCCAGCCTATCTGTTGTGTCCACACAAAATGTTCACTGCCCAGCATTGAAATAAAAAGTAGGTGTTTCTCTGCCCCCTGGATTTTATCTTTAGGACCTTTCCTGAGTTATTTAGAGGATTTTTGCTAAAATTCTGCATGGGTTTGAAGGTGAGATCCATCCTTTGTCCCCACCCAAAGAGACCTTGAAAATATATGACAAAGAGCATTGAAGTTATTCTGGTTCTGGAACAACATCTTACTTACACTTTTTTCTGTTTTATTTGTCATTCATCTGTGGTCTACTACCCTCTGGCTAAATGTCTGAATACGGGTCAAACAAACAAGTTTGTACAATGAATGGGAAAAGGAGAAAAGATTTTTATGGAGATTTTAGACAATCTCTCTGTCAAGGCATTCATGGTGAAGAATTAAATCAATCTATTCGGTTTTGTTGGTTTCGTAAAACATAACAGAATTGTATGACACCGCATGTACACAACGCAAAGCTAACTGTTTTTCCAGATTCTGTGAAGTAGTCATTAGTGCTTACACTGGATTTCATTCCAGTGATCACCAAGACATTGGAGGCTTACAACCCAGCTCTGCCGTATGGATATGTTCATAGGTGGCACCGAGATTCACACAAAGGGGGAAGTGAGGATGTCTAAGTGCTAAACTAAAGCTAAGTCCTCATCAGCTATTGCCTTTTCAGAATTCCCCTTTCCAATATTCAGTGTCTGGTGAAGGACATGGATGAGATATGGCTGCGGATCATCACTCACAAAAGGATTTAAAAAATCAAGCAAAACCAGGATTTTCACAGAGGCATGCAGAGGCAGCATTACCGATACCGCCATTGAGCTAACAGCTATGTCCTACAGGCAAATAGAACAGCTGATAACTCGCTCACCATAGATAGCCAGAGGGAGCAGGACTCAGGACTACATCACCAGTCTGAACACAGACTGGAGTGAATATGCCACTTCACATGAACATTGATTCATTTGCCTCCTCTGTTCTAGGCTATATCAAGACATCAACAGTGTTGCAACATTCCCAAATCAGAAACCGTTGCCGAACAAAAAGGCCTGCTGCTGAATTGTAGCATGCAGGCGAACACAGATTACAAATCCCCACCAACACCTCCTTGATGAGTAGCTTCAGAGAGGGATACAAGTTTTGACACGGAAAACCAGGAGGTGGCCATCAAGGCGATACTTCCCGCAAACCATTAGCCTCTCACTCTATTTGCATTGATGTTTGTGCTGCAGGTTTAATGCATGTAGGGCTGCAAGCCCTTATGACATCCTTGGACAGCATTAGGGCTTCAACCTGTCACTGGAACAAGCAACCCTTACATGCATCAAGACCACCTCCATTGTCTTGGTACCTAACACTCTACTACATCAAGCCTTAATGACTTGTGCTCTGTACCCATAATCATGAAGTGCTTGGACACTTGTCCTGGCTCATCTGAAATCTGCTTACCACCTACACTGGGACAGCACTACACTCTGCCCTCTGTCTGGACAACAGTAACACCTATGTGAGAATTTCAGTGATCTCGGCATCAACAACACTGGAACTAGATACTGAATTTGCTGACCAGAGGTACCTCCTGTACAATACCTCGGTACATGCACTATGTACATTGCTCTGTTTATTGCAATTACAATAAAACTGAATCTAATCTGATCTATACAAGCACTTAATTTTAAGCATGGTGACATGTTAATCTGTCAGATATTCAAAAATATAATAGAAATGCAACTTTACTGTTGGACGTTGTACCTAGTACCTCATGCATTATCAAAATACCTCAGAATCTGCCTCCCTCCACACACAGTATGCCTCCCTGCTCTTTCTAACACCTATTTTCTCACACCTCTTTGCTTTTCAGGCCAAGCATGGGGTCCCTTTTGACTGGCAACCCAATGAAAATGGCCCTGGAGGGCAGGAGCGTGAGATCAGGTACTGTTTCCCCCAAGCATAATATCCATCTTTTCTCCCAGCATTCCTCAGTACCCCCGAGAGCAATGTCTCACATCCAACAAAAATGAAGTCAGCACAGACTAAGTTAAAGGTACAAGAGACAGTGTAATCACATACTGTAGATATATGCTTCTCCCCAGCTGAACTTGGGAGGGGGGACATTTCAACAGCGTGAGCTGGAATAACAGACAGAACCATCCAACAACAATTCATTCTCTGCCTTTCCTTTCCCTCTGTCCACAACATAAAAAGCAGACCAAGTTAACATATAGGGACTAAGCAGAAGCACAAGAAGCATAAGGAACTGCATTACCCCTCAGTCCAGAGAACATACAGACCTCTGATACTGTCCTCCAAGGCAGTGAGTCCTTACCTTTCTTTTCAGACATATACTGTAAATACAGCCCAATCAAATGAACTGAAGTACCCCTTCAGAAACACCACCCACCGTGTTCCAAATGTTTGTTTGGATTGAATTTAAACTGGAATACTTAACACAAGTAGCTATAAATGTTTGCATAAGTACTATTAGTGGTTATTAGTGTTGTGGAGAAATTGCTGAAGTCAAAGGTCAATGGTGAGGTCAGGAAGGAAGAAAGTGTTCAGGAGCATCTGAGTCGGTCTCACATTCTGCAAAACTCATCCTGGTGGATAGACTTTAAACCCCAAGATAACACAACAAATACTATATGCCCAGAATTAGTCAAAGAGAATGTCTTTATTCATGCAGGTGTTATTGTCAACACAGATCAGTCTGTTTACGCACATTGGAACGTCAACGGCAAGCTATCTATTATTTCTAGGAAGGCAGCAACAGGCCTCTTCGACCCTGGCCACCACAGTGTTGAGATATGGTGTCAAAGACAAATGATTAATACTGCCGAAGACCTCAAGGCCTACACGTGACCATGTGTAGCCTAAGAATAGAAAGTTCCATAACAATTAGTACTCAGACATTTCAGCCAATTCATGGTTGGAATCTAAAATTACAGAAGAAGAAATAAGTGAATATTTCCATGTGCATCTCTTGCTTTGCAGATCATGACTATTAAAATAGATTGCTGTCATGTTCTTTCATTTTTTTAAACTCTAAACATATCCTTTACTTTTAAATGTATCTGTAATGTTGCAGCATCTACCTGTACCTCCAGAGCTTTACTCCTTTTTTTTGCACTCCCTTTCATCTCTTTTGTCTTTCCTCCTTTTGTGAATAAGAGTACTAGACTGTTGTTCTGAAAATACAAGGAACCGCAGACTGTCAGCATTCCCCAGGCTTAACAAACCATTGTCTTGCCCACCCATGCCATCCAGCAGGGGGCAGTCAGAGTGGTATTTTTTTTTTTACAGTAATATTAACTGTGTTAATGGTTTTACAGTTTTGCAATAAATTGGACTTCTGGTTGTTTCTTTTAACTCCTTTTGCTCTTGCACAGAATTTGCTGCTTTAATCGTAACACATAGTGTTCAGGTGTCACAGCTGACTCTTTATGTGGATGTTTATTGTTTTATTCAAATTGAAACTTTGATTTATTTTTTAATATTTTATTTTAGAGATAAAGCATGGAAGGAAGGCTTTTCTTTTCTTTTTTTACACCACTGAAATGATACTTCCTGACCTGGCCTAATGATACATGATCCAACATGGTAGGAATCAAACAGCATGTTAAATATTTTACTGCTGAACATTTGCATATGTCTGTGTGTGAATTTCAACTTCACTACTGCAGGGAATACCCACTTCCATGCATGATATTAATGTAAGGAATTATATGGGGTCTTTACAAACAGTCAGTCAGTCATACAAATGCAGGCTGTGTCATACAGTAGATGGTTAATTGATAGTCCACAAAGCAATTTACTTACTTACTTACTGTGTATTACATATCAGCAGTTTACTTTGGTGAGTGCAGTTTTTCTATGAAAACTATGAAAGTAAGACCCAAGTTGTAATATACCTGAATTCTGCAAATGACTCTTTGATTGTCTTTGAGCTTCTTTCTTGAGTTTCTTCAAGCAGAATTGTTCTATTGCATTCAAGTTGTGTTCTTCACACCAAAATGTGGTGTTTGTGCCCTGTCTCTGAGGGAGAGTGTACCTCACCTGATGAAAATGAATGGATGCTATGCAAAGAAGACAAGAATCCCGCCCTCTGATTTTACATTTCATATTTTTATGTTGGCTCTAAAGCTAAGTGTGAAAGTGCTTTGATTCTTTTGCGCGGTATTTTTTTGAGTGGAACGTGTCTTCTCGTGCTGATACTGAAGTTACTATCACTGGCTCGGTACTCAGCAAGCTAACTTTAGTCAGGCGCTACAGTAAGCTACAAATGTGAACAAAGAGGTGCATCCTAAAATATGGTGACCAATCCCCAAAATGCAATGCACCATGACAGGTTGTCGGATGGAATACCCACTAGTGGACAGAACATGTAACAACCAAATGTTGATAGTGGCATTGTCAATGCGACTGGTACATAGTAAATATAACACATATAAATTTGACCATTTAAACACAGTTTTAATATCCGTTGTCTTTTTTAAATTATCTCGAAGTGTTACAACTGAAATGGTTTAATCTATTTGACCTTATAGTCTTGATGCCCTGACATGTTGCCTATAAAAAACATACATGCACACACACAAACTGTTTACAATGCTGTTTACACTGTATACATTTTTTATTTTTGATAAAGCTCACTGTTTATACTGTTAATTCTGTTTATACTGCCATATTCACCATATTTACCTTTGATTTTTAATTCTGTTAATACTGCCACACTTGCCCTATTTATACTGTTTATATCTTTTTGATTTGCCACTGTCTTTTCTTAGATATCTTTTAGCTTGTATATATTTTTTAGGTTTTATATCTTATACTATATATTTTATATTTCATGTTTATTGCTGTTTGCACCAGGGAAGAGGGAAACGCTATTTCAATTCTCTGTGTGTCCTGTGCATATGGCAGCATTGATAATAAAGTTGACTTGACTTGACTTGACACACACACACATAATAGAGGTATTGTTGTTAATCTGCAATTAAGTTGATTAGTCAGACATTGCACCACATACAGAGACTTGAGTGACATTCTCGGTGCAGCAGCACAGAAATCAGTCTGGTTACCTGGTGGTATTTGCAGGCAGCAGTCAGTCTGCAGAAGACAAAAAGCTGAATATTATGTACAAACTGTGAGTTTGGCTGTTTTTTCTTTCTTAGATATTTTTTTTGGCCTTTTCAAGCTTTATTTTTTGATAGAGACAGCTGAAGAGTGACAGGAATGTGGGGAGAGAGAGAGATGGGGAATGACATGAAACAAAGAGCCACAGGTCAGATTTGAACCCTGGGCTTCCACAACAAAGACTGAGCCTTCACACATGGGACGGCTGCTCTACCAACTGAGCAAAATGCCGCCCCAGGTTTGACTGTTTTTAACAATATAAGTGATGATGGACAGCAAGAGGTGGCTGGGGTGAGTTTTTCTCACTCCTGACCAGATGCTGACGTTGTCTGCTGAATGAAAGAGGACAAGACGACAATTTTCTGATATATCATTTCTGTAGTTTGACAGTAAAAAGTAAACAAATCTTGCAATCAACACCATCTCCACCACCTCAACATTGTAACTGTGGCCCTGTCAAATGCCCATGTGTGCACCATTGTTTGCACGCTTTGTGCAACTTACTACTTTCTCCAAATAACATCAACATCAAATAACAACTCTGAGGCAAAAGTTGCGCAAGAAAGGGATGCATGATCCCCCACAGACGTTTATCCACAGCAAAGACTAAATGTTAGCATCCACCACCCCATCACTTTCTTCTGGCAGTTTTCAGTAAATCCATAAGAAGCTTCCAGGTTAATTTGGAACTTATTTGCATAATGTTTCTGTTTTTCATCTAGCGACATTGACCTTTTTTCTTCTGTTGCTCCTGTGGCTTGTGTGATGCTTTGTAGAGGAATTTACTCATGTCCCAAAGAAAGCAAAGAGGGCAGAACTCCACGTGCCAAGCCTTCAGTGGGTAGAGCTACTGTAGTTTTCACAGTTAACTGCGGCAGAGCACACCATGTTGCTCTCTCCTCAGTCTGTATGTGAGCCAGGGAAAGTGATATTTCATATGTCAGTGGGGACAGGTGTGGTAGCCGTATACCCAGGAAGAGGGGCTTAGGTTCGGGGAAGCTGCTTGCCATAGATACCCCAGATACCCCTAACCCTGCAAAGCTTATGGGGTTAAAGCCTGCCACCCCATACTCATTCTCACACACCAGCATCCACATAGTAACACAATATCCCACTGCTGCAGTCACGCAGCAGTGAGACTGCTTTTTGGCTCAGGGAAAACAGCTGAGGAGGAAGGGTTGTGTCCATGTATAAAGTGCATTTGTGTGTGTGTGTGCATGCAGGACGACTATGGTGTCATGGGAGATATTCTCGAGCTGTCAGCTGCGATCATTTTTCCGTGTGTCAATCTCTCTCTGTGCAGATTTGTCATGCATGTGAACATTGAAATACACTGCACATTCATCACTGACCAATCAGGAATGTAAGAAAATATCAGCTCGATGCACCAACCCATCACAGGATATGATGACTCTGTGGTTGCTCTGCAGTTTTACACACAACCATGACCTACAGCACCCTTATAATTGTATTAATTTGCCACATGTAGCTGTAAGTATCATTGGCTGTGTAGGTGTATGTAGTATAATTATATTTATAGATGCAACTTGGATTGTCATTTTATATAACTGCAAAAAAATCTGACAATCAGTGAAACTAGCTAACAAACTGGACAAACAGTCTTTGATACTAGGTTCCTTCTCTAATCCTAATTTTCATTTCCATCCTGTCATATCACCCTAAAAAAAATAAATAAATGTGTACACCGAGCTGAAGTATGCAGAGTCATGCCTGCGCAACATATTTTGTTTAAGTTAACCATGAAAAACCAGCGCAGTGCAGTCTTTTTGTGTTTGTTTTGCACAAGAGGTTATCGGTACACCCAGAAATGGAACCCCAGAGCTCTGTGGGGGAGTCGGACTGCACAGTCTAATTATGGACAATACTTCAATATCCAGTGTCCTTTTAGCCTGGCTTTTATTTAAGGTGCTCCGTGATTTACTGCCGTGCTTCGTCCATCTCCTCTAATACTTGTAATACTTCTAGTTTGTTCACTCAATTTTTTCTTTAATTCACATTTAACACTATTATTATCTTGGTTTCTATCCTGCTGTTATTAAACTTGTATCCTATAAGTTTTTATATATCTATATTTTTTTTTAACATTTTGTCATTGTATGGCCAAATTTTATTTATTTATAATTTTTGCAAAATCCTGTTTGTTGTTGTCTATTTCTGTTGCTACTTTTTGCTTTGTGAAGTGTTTTAGGCTGCATGTTTGTGTTTTGACTTTGAGTCCATTAATGAAAAATGAATAATAATAATATTACTAATAATGATGCTAGAATTGCCATGTCACATCATATCAATACATGTTCTAAACTAAAGCTGACTTACTGAATTCAACGGCTCCGGAAAGAAAAATAAACTGCAGGATGTATAAGTAAGCATGCACACATACACATACACACACACACACACACACACACACACACACACACACTATAATAATATATATATATATATATATATATATATATATATATATATATATATATATATATATATATATATAAAATAAAATAACCATTGCATAATAATACATGCAATATGACAATATGTTATCAGTGTGACAGTGATGTATGGCAGGCAGATGCATTATGTTATGTGTGTCTAATGGCCTGAGGGAAGAAACATCATCATCATCTTGTTCTTGGCCTTCAGGCAGTGACAACACCTCCCTGCTGCCTGTCACCATGCTCTATATGGTGCAGGTATAGAAAATCTTTAGGACCTTAAGGGGCAGCCTGAACTCCCTTACCTGTCTGAGGTGGAATTGCGGACAGGCTTTCTTCACCATGGCATCGACCTTTGAGGACCATGACAAGTCCTCTGTGCTCAGAGGTATTTGAAGCTGTACACCATCTCCACCAGGACCCAGCTGATCCAGAGGGGATTGTAATTTCTCTCCTCATCAGCTTATTGGTCTCTCTAACATTCACAAAGACCTAGTTCTCCAGGTGAGTCACTTCCTCTACTGTAGATAGACCATCTCTTCATTATTTTTGGCTGGACTTAATAACCTCTATAGCAATAAATAAATAGAGATAAAATTTTTCATTCCAACATGACTCAAAAGCTCAATGACTGGTTACATTGTTGTTTTTAATGGACCCCCTTTGTTATCCAAAGTCCAATGCATTTAAGATTTTTGCTTTCTAAATTTCCAGGGAGCACAAATGTCTCTATTTATAAAGTATTCTTATGATTGCTACTCTTTCTGTATATAGCACTTCATAAAAAGATTTAAAATATTTTTAATTTGCCACATCAAATAGGCACATGTTGGGTCGAGGCCTCTTATATACAAACTTACAGTACCACCTCTCCAGTTAATGAAAATAATATGGTGTCACTCATGTTCCCATTTCTTCTTTGCCAGTCTGGAAGATAAACAGTATAAAACAAAGATATCCGTCATATCTGTCACCCACAGGTTTCAGAAGAGCTGATGTGAAGCTCAGTACATGTGGTGGCCTGATGGCTAGTCAAAAAATGGGCAAAGAGGTGGAGCATGGGTGGAGCTGAGGTGAGGTGAATGATGTCTGGGTGCTCAAACAAGCCACCTGTATTGGCACATACCTGTCAATCACAATCACAATGTCTGCACTCTTAATTCAGCATAACTTTAAAGTCTGTGTAAAGGCAATTTCAAGATTTCTTTCGAAATACATTAAATATATTGGAAAACAGTTGCTGAAAACATGTGAAAAGACTTTGAACAATATATTACTGAAATGTGGAGTTAGAGGTTAAAACAGTTTTTCAAATAACAAATTCATAACATATATTTTAGTCTTCATATAATTTCCCCCTTAATACAGTTGTCATGAATGGAGAAATTTAATTTGTATCAGGATGTTTGTTTCTGCTGTGAAGCTGGACATTTTAACATGGGACTCTTGGAGACTGACTGGTTCTGTAGCTTCATACTCAAATGCTGTTTGTAATGTAGTGCATAGTGGGGGGGGTAGAGGGCTTTAGTTCAAAATACATTCCTCTAACACTAAAGTTCTTCTACAAGTTTCGGTCTGTTTTAGACTGTTCAAGAAGGACAAAGAAAAACAGGAGGTCCATTTCGCTGCTCTGTCGGCTGGACAGACCCTCTTGAAGGGTGGCTGTGGCCCCCTTCGATCCCTGGCTCCTCCAGTCTGCATGTTTAAGTGTCCTTGGGCAAGATACCTTGCATGGCAACCAGTGCCATCAGTGCATGAATGTGTGTGAATGGGTGAATGAGATATGTAATGTAAAAGCGCTTTGAGCGATCGGAAGACTAGAAAGGTGTTACGTAAGTACAGTCCATTTACCATCCATTTGAATCAGATGACTTGGTGCAATGCAGAGAAATGAAAGCATCGTAATTGTTTGTTGATTTGTTAGCGCTTGTTGACACTGGTTCTCACTGGTTCTGATAATTAGTTCCAGGCTAGGTCTTGTTGCACCCAGTCTTGCTAATTACTGGAGCACTTAATCATGTACAAGTGATCAGCTGGTCTCAGGAAACTCATAAGCTGGAAAATCAATGGTCTCAGTCAATAGGCTCCATTTAGAGTCTACTTTGAGGTCCTTCTATGTTGATGAGTCTGCACTAATGAATACAAATAGGGTTCGGGTAGACTTTAAAACTGTTGTGGCTTTGATCGAGTGCACTTCGAAATAACCAGTGATATACTGTATGTACTGTAGCACCATATAGTGCTCCTTTCATATACATAACACCAATTTACTCTGACAGAAATACATTTGGCATGCTGCTAGATTTCATGTTTTATGAGGGTTAGAACATCCTTCCCTTTGAATCAATGTTCTGCTAGCAGAACTGGATGCTGTTCTTCTTTTTCTGAACTGATGTTACAAATGAGTGATGGGGAGTAAAATGATGTCTTGTCTCTTTATCATTGATGTTTACACCTTAAAGCCCAATTATATATATAAAAAAAATAGGTACTTTTGCGATTTAGCACCTCCAGTGTAATCCCACTGTAGTGAATATGGACAGTTGTACACATGTATTTCTCATGATTACGTTTTTCTGATTCAATTATTTCACAATGCTCATGCCAACCACTAAATGTCAGCCCCAAATTTACTCTTGTCAAGTGGCTTTGTGCTCACTCAGAGAAAAGGAGGGAGCTCCTTTTCTCTTCTTAGCTTCCTCTGTCAATGTCCCCTTCTCTCTCCTCAACTCAGTCATTATGTCTATAGAAGCTGCTGAGCACGGTTACATTATCTGCTTGCCTGCCCAGCTCTGGTTCTGACACAACACCGGCTCGGTAGAAACACTAATACTGCGCAGGTACTCTAAGCTCACAGGCCAGGCTAACAGACTGAGCTTACATTAGCTAACATCAGCTATAGTTCACAGCAGTAATGCCGTGATGAAATATGATCCAGTTTAGCCAAAATCACTGAAATAGCTGGTGGTGTGTGACTTCAAGTTACATACTCTTTGCAGGTGAAAGATGAAGGTAAAGACGATACAAGGTTGTACAATCCAAGGCCACAAGTTGCCATAGAGAAAAAGAAATACATATTAAAGCCACGATTTATCACACAGAGTGCTTAAAACACTATTGTAAGTGCACAACATACAATTTAATCTAATTTATTCTTTTTATTCATTTACACCCACAAGATAAGTTTATACAGACTTTATGATAGTTTGGTCGTTGCACTTTGGTAGCTCACTGCAGCTGCACATAAAAATATGTAGGTGTGCAAAAGAGAAAGGCAGGTCTGTTCTTCTAGCTGTTTATACACTTATCTCATGCAAAGTCAAAGTACGGCAACCAATTCTATCTTGTGCATATGCAATACCATTACTAGCACTCAAAGTAGTAAAATGTGGTCTCAGCATGCATAGATTTTCTCTCTATGGCCAAACAAAACCAAAGTGCAAAGAGAATAAGCACACCAGTATACCTCATCAGAAGTGATTGGATGGTTGAACAGCTTTGTAAGCACATTGGTCCACACCTTTCCAGTGGTGCATACACTTTCTGAAATCAACAATCTGAAATTCACACCCACTCAGTGCCGTGATTGGCCAGCTATGCAGAGGTGAGTAAGGAGCCGGGGTTTGAACTATTCCGTTCACATTTACATGATGATAAGAGCTCTTTCATGCTTACATTTCATTGGTCAGGCCACACAGATTGATTATGTTACTGTTACAATCAAGTACATATAACATCACTCCTCTGTTGCCGTGGGGCAGAATTGACAGGAGATGGGAAATAAAAACACAAAACAGGCAGGCAGAGAGCAGGGCACCAAGGCCACGGTGGCCAATGGGCAAACGATTTTTAAGAGAGCATCAAGGCCAGACGGAAGGGCAACAACGGCCAAAGCTGTTGTGGTTACTGGTAAAATTCCTGCCCTGTATGTGACCTTTAAGTGCAAGGCTGGAGGGTAAGTTAATGCTGAAGTGATCTTGTCACTCTTGGCTCCGATATTTCAGTGTGTCAAAATGCTACTTACTTAATCATTACTTACTGTGCAGTGAGCGTAAAAAAACACATATATAGTTTACAATAATCATCACCAGAAAAAAAAATATTTCTGCGATTTAAAGTTGGTTTAATTTACATTGAGGTAATCATTATGACACCATTATATACATCATGGAATAAATCACATCATGGGAGTTTTGAACTATATACAATAAGTTGTCAAATTGAGTAAAACTGCAGAGAACCAATTAAACACTTAGATTCTTGTGGTTCTACATGCCATATAACATTTCCAAATTACATTCTGTGGTGAAATATACACTCTGGCAGTGCCTTTTGTCATTATTTTAGAAGTAGTCTTGTTTGACCACAGTAAAACAACTACTCTGTGTTTACTCAAGGGCACAGATGTTACAATAGAGGCAAGAAAGGCCTATGTGCACACAGTGCAGATCTACATTTGTGTGTCTACTTTTCATTTTTCATACAGAGTCAAACCAGCATTACTCTTAGGAGGCACATACAACTGCCCGAGATGTGACATACACCAGTTCCACCAAGACGCCTTGGATTCATCGTTTCAGCATGCTATTAATCATCATAAATCAGGGTGTCATTCTTGTTGAGGTCCCCTCCCTCTCAGATCCTGCAGTTTATGTTTCCAAGGTTCGACTAGTTGGCTTCCACCATGAGGCCATGAGCTCAGAGGACCACACCCGGTCATGTATGAAGCAGACAAATGCGTCACAACCGCAGAGAGTCAAGCTTCATCTGTTAACACTCTCAGTAAAGGTTTATTGACCTTCATTGACTCAGGACAGAGAAATGTTTTCCACTCAATGACCCTAAGTAAATATTCAGCTACAATGATGGCTGCTACGATACTTGCACTAGCACTCCTGACACTGTTGCTAGATTTCTGGTGCTGCTACTGCTGATAATATTACCATAATATTAATAATACCTCCTGCACGACTATGCAAATACAAAACAAGTAAAGCTGTCAAGAGACAGACTCATCATCATACTGTTTGCTTCTGCTGATAGAGGGAAATTTTGCAAGTTCTAAATTATGACCCATATTGGCAAACACTTTTGTCAAGCCACAACTATCAGTTTTTGAAGTCCTTCCATATGTTAGATATTTAAAAAATGAAATACGGATATTATGTTAATGATACACATATGTTGATATTGTATAAATAATCCAGCAGCTCTAAAGTCATTTCCATTTCTTTCCACTCCTGTTTTGTGTTGCACACTCCAACATAATAGGTGGCACCTTAAAATTAGTTGCCAGCATTAAAGCCAAAAAAAAAAAAGACGAAATAGACAGTCAAAGTTAAAGATGCATTTAACTGACGTGAAAATGATATTTATATTCTGACAGCCCTAAGTATAAAAAATGGTATATCATTACAAAAGATCATTTCATATCTGAAAAAAGGAGATGCATGTGGTTTGATTAAAAAAAAAACATTATTTCACAATTAAATTATATGAAAATATTGATTTCACATGTAATTTTAGATGTAAAACATTTCAAATGTAATAAAATACACTGTTGACCATTTTGTTTCAGCATTCAGCAAATAAACCACTAAATCCCAGCAGCCATGGCTAAGACACATTCTGGCTGATCGCAGCCATTCTAGAAAATACTGAAGCCAGAAGCACGACAAGTGTATTTCAGAAACACCCCAGAAGTGTCTGTTCACTCTGCCCCGCAGACAGCTGGCCAGAGGTCAGACAAAGATACGGCATAGTGGATCGGGTCAATTTTCAAAATAAAATACCCTGTGCACCTCATGGTAGAAGAACATAAACTAAGGAAAAATAACCAAATCTGAGCAAGGAGGCAAAACTCTCCTGGTAGGATATGAATAAATGAATATCCAGTGGAAATTACTCAGTGAGACTGGATGTGTCCAGGCCTGGAGCTCTGGAGCAGTTGTCCCCTTCGCCCATTTGCTGTTGGAGAGAATCTGTTGGAAGTGTAGAGTTGCTGACGTGTACCGATGTTACTTTCACTGAATGAGTACAACATTATGGGATTTTTAGCATTAACGTGTCAATATAATTTTTGCAGTGCATTTTGTGTTGCATATAGTTCAGCTTTACTGAGATAACTCTGGGGGGAGCAGTTGAGTTCATCGAGCTGAGTTCTACAGCTTTTTTTCTTCTTTCCTGTCTCCTGCCCTTCTGTTCCACTCTGGCCTTTCCTCCCCTCAGCTGACCTTCCCACCCCTCCAGCCCTTTATCCTGCAGATGTTGGCTTGACTTTGTGGCTTGTCATCTCAACACAAAGGCCTCTCTGTTGATGAGGGCCTGGCATCGGCCTGGGCGCCTGCCAGCGTAATCTGTCCTAGACAGCCGTTCACAGAGCCAAGGGGAGGGTGGGCATGAGCTGGGCATGGAGCATGGATGGCTGGAGGAGTAGGGAGGGGTAGGGGGACAGAGTCACAGCTGTGAAGGGAGGGTCAACTACCCCCTTTTGCATCCCCTTCTCTTCATTCTCAAAACTTGCTTATGCAGACGTCATCCAATAGACCATGTTTCCTTCTTAGACGAAGTTAGTACTGAGTCAGTGCTCCAGTTCTGAATGTGGTTTAGGTATCTTTCTTACTCTAGCCTCGCTTCACAACCTACATGTCTTTAAGTTTTTGAACTTATCTAAATGGAACAGAGTAATTTCCCTGCATGGGAACAATAACATATATCTGGTCTTGTCTTTGTATTCATCATCTGTTGGTTATATGAGCAAATGCAAGAATAACAGTTTGGTTATGCTAGAATAGTATGACCAGTTGTCTGACCATGTTGGAAGGCAAAAGTGCTTCTAGTGGTCCGAATGGCCATATAGGGAGGCGGGGGGTCAAAAGCCTGTTATCATAGAGAGGGTCTGAACTATTTAAATATGGGAATAATGGCACATATTTTTAGATAGTCTCTCCTGGAAGACATTCATAGTGTTGCACTCATTGGCGAATCATGAAAAGTGACATCTACAATGAAATCTGATGGGGCAACAAACAGTCAAACACATAGACCCCTAACCCTAACCTGGCCTGAACAGAAAGGAAAACCAGTGCAAAATAGTTCCAGTAATGCCTGTACAATATTTAAGGTACAATATGTCAGATATTTACTGTATTAAATCATTAAATGAATATGCTGTGTCATCACAGATTAAGGAAACATGCTCTACTGAAACACAAGCTTCTTGATAAATGACTAGAGTCAGTATGTTTCTTCTTTTGAAATTTGCCTTGATGGACCAGGCCGTCTGTTTGGGTTTAGTTCTGTGTGTTTTGATCCGGCTTGATAACTACACGGCTCATGATGAAGCTCCGAGTTGCCAGATATGAAGCGTACTACAGCCATGGAAGCAAATAAAGTGGATAGCTGACTTTTGGAAACTATAGGAACCACAAGGAACCCAGCATTATGAGAGCACAGTGTTCTAGAGGGTAATAAAGTACTTTGAGCTCTTTTAGATACGATGGTGTCTGACCATCTTTGTATGTTAAATCTATTCTAGATTTAATAGGTAGCCAATGCAAAGAAGCCAAAATGGGAGAGATGTGATCTCTGATCTTGGTTCCTGTCAGAACACGTGCAGCAGCATTCTGAATTAGCTGCAAAGTCCTAAGAGACTTATTGGAGCAGCCTGATAACAAAGAGTTACAATAGTCCAGCCTAGAAGTACAGAAGTACAATGCGTCTGATTTTTGCGATGTTACGTAAGTGAGAAGAAAGCAGTCTTTGAAATTTGTTGTGGACGTTAAAGGACAAATCCTGATCAAAAACAACTCCAAGATTCTTTACGGTGGAGCTGGAGGCCAGGGTGATCCCATCTAAAGTAACTATATGTCTAGAGTCTAGACAAATAGTTCCTGAGGTGTTTGGGTCCAATTACAAGAACTTCAGTTTTGTCTGAATTTAACATCAGAAAATTGTAAGTCATCCAACTTTTTATATCCTTAAGGCATGCTTGGAGTTTAGTTAACTGATCGGTTTTATCAGGCAAATTAATGGAGTGATTCCTTATAATGTTCCCTAGAGGAAGCATATATAAACTGAATAGAAGTGGTCGTAGTACAAAACCTTGCGGAACTCCGTGACAAACTTTGGTATGCATGGAGGATTCAAATGCGGCACCAAGATCTAACAGGACAAATACAGCAATGAGTCCTTTGTCTGATGCCATTAGGAGGTAATTTGTAACTTTGACTAGTGCAGTCTCTGTGCTATGATGCACTCTAAATCCTGACTGAAAATCCTCAAATAAACTGTTCTTATGGAGAAAGTCACACAGCTGATTAGCTACAGCTTTCTCAAGTATCTTAGAGAGAAAGGGAAGGTTTGATATCGGTCTGTAATTGGCTAAAGCCTCTGGATCTAGAGTGGGCTTTTTAAGAAGAGGTTTAATTACAGGTACTTTAAAGGACTGTGGTACAGATTAATCATATCCAATGAAGATGTGCTAACTGAAGGAAAAATGTCCTTGAGTTCATCCGGTTAACTGCTTGTGTTTCTTCACTGTAGTGATGTCACTCTGTTTACAGTTACTTTTGCGCATAGTATAAATCTAATAAATACATTTCAGTATATTAATCAACCAATTTGCTTGTCCTCAAAGGGCCACTGGTTGCAAAGACTGCACACGTTAAAGTAATTTCAAAATAATAAGTGAAATTGTGATCAGGATCTTATTGTTACAAGTGAAATAAAGGTTTTCTGTAGCAAACTCTACAGACTGCAAGTACCACAAAACAGGCCAGTGACTGACAACGCCTCACAGCTGAGTAGAATAGATTTTATGCTTGTTTTGGCAGTAGGGAGGGAGTCCCTTGCTCCCTGAAGTGTCCACTACCTGACACTGATGCTGACAGCTGGGCTGAGGAACTCTCTAATGCGAATGAATGTACAAAAAGCTGTTGGGCCCGGTGGCATGCAGAAAACTGGCAGATGTCTGCTCTGACATATTAAACCTGTCCTGGCTCAGGCTGTAATCCTCACCTGTTTCAAGATTACCATCATTTTTCTTTAAGCTGCCCTGTAGCCCTCACACCTGTCAACCTACTGTGCTGTGACCCATATCAAGGACTTTGTACCACACCTGATCCACATCGTATGGCCAGTGCCTCAATAGATCTAGAGAAGGTGTAGGGAAAACAGCTCGACCTACGTAAGGAATGTTGTTTGTTGACTTCGTCTGAACATTTAATACCATTCCTTCCGCTCTAAAGTCAAAGCCAGAAGCTTGAGATTTCTGGCACTGAGCACCGGCAATTGGATCTTAAGCCTTGTGATGGACAGGCCCCAGGCAGTGAGAAATGGAAGTCACACTTGTTCCACTCACACCAAGAACACAGAGCCCCCGCAGGGCAGCATGCCCAGTCCTCCGCTGCTGAACTCCCTCTTTTCTTATGAATGAATGGCCATGCACGCCTCACATGTGTGGGCGATGTGTGCTTGTGACGACACAGTAGTAGAACTGATCACTGAAAACGATGAATCAGCCTGATGGAAGGAGGTGAAAAATTTTGTGGTGCGAAGAAATCTTTTTAATGTCACTAAAACTGAGGAACAGCACCTATACTTGCTCAAGACACATTAATGGTCGGTTCATTATGCATTCGCACCTTGGGGTACCGATAACATGTAAAAAACTTACCAATAGGATATTCTCTCAATTTCATCATTGCTGTGTCCAGAAAATGTACCACGTCTCATTGCAATATTACCAGCGATCCTTGGTAATCACACAAACACAACCCAAAATTATTGCTGAATGGAAACCAAAACTGTTGACCTCATTGTGATTCATCATACGGCTGGTGTATTAATTCCCAGACAACATTCATCATTGTTTTTAGAGAAGTCTGGCCTTATTCGTTAATTGGATTTCATCATGTGCCACTATGATTGACATAATTCTGTAGTATGACTGGAGAAACACAATATTTGACGATCACACCCTCAGGTTCATGTTCCAACCCAACCCTCTTGTATGAAGTGCACTAGTCACGCTATGTTGGTTTTATAAGATTTCTGTTCAAGAAAGTCATTTTGTTTTTACTTCACCCTTAACCCTCAGTGTATGGTAACGTATCCTGGTCTGCCTATATAATCTTAAGTCAATTTCTGTAAGTCAACATACAACAACTTGTACAGCTGTGTCCATCTCATTCACGCTAGACACCATTTATTTTGCTATTACTTGAGCTATATTTAAAGGATATAACTCAAGGCTACCTAGCTATGTAGGGAGATGATGCCCTGTTCTTAATGTAATAAGAAGGTCTTGGACTTCAGGAAATGTTTAGGCCAAAAAGCAGGACTTATGCATTTCAGCTGCATACTGATAAACTCATTGTACTTCCACTACACAGTAGCCAGGTTAATATTGTTAAAGCCAATCTGTTTATTAGTTCATTTATATTAAAACTATGTAGTTCAAATGGATGAAATTTCTATGCAATTGGAATGCATAAACCTGGCTAAAATTTCCATCAATTTGAATTACACAGTTTTAATATAAATTAACTAATAAGTAATAAGATTTATGTAACAGTACTAATAAACTCAAAAGGTGCTTCTACTACACAGTAGTGTAGTAGTAGCCAGGTTTATGCATTCAATATTAATAAAGCCAATTTGTTTGTCCAAACCAAGAGAAAATTTAATGCAGCCATTTCGAATTTATTAGTACTATTACATAAATCATATTACTTGCTTCACATTAAGTTTGTTAGTTTATTTATATTAACTAACTAACTAACTATGTAATTCAAATGGATGGAAATTTTCTGTATAATTGAAATGCATAAGTGGCCAAAACATTTTTTTGAATGCACTCAAAAAAAATATTTCAGGCACTTATGCATTCACTAATAGCATTAATTTTCACTGTTTGGTTTGGACAAACAAATTGTCCTAATTAATATTGAATCCATAAACGTGGCTACTACTACACTACTTTGTAGTAGAAGCACATTGAGTTTACTAGTACTATCACATCAATCCTATTACTTGCTTCACATTAAGTCAATTAGTTGATTTATAGTAAACATATGTAATTCAAATGGATGGAAATGTTCTATGTAATTGAAATGCATTTCATTTTCATTTTTTTTGGAGCGTGTAGTAGTTCTCTGTGAAGCACTATGGGCTGCATGTTTGGATAAAAGGTGTGTAAAAATATATGTAAAAATAAAGTTTGAGTTAAATTTAAGTTATAGTAAAATGTTACTGTATGAACAAGCTAAACTGAAAGTTGACTGTATGTAGCCTAACTATTTAGCTTAACAAACCATGTATCTTTGCAGACTTTCTGACTGAAACAGCAGCCACTTCCAAACCAGCACCTCTACCCTCTCAAACCAAACCAGATTGAATCTGTTCACATTAGCTGCAGAGGGGGGATGAATGAATGATAGTGACTTTGATCAGGGGTTCTATGGAAATATTTTTTTAGTTTATATAGTCACTTTGCTCTTGTAAATAATGGCTGTTGTTATAGAATCAACATTCCTAGTGAGATTTTAAAATATTAAAGGACTGGGGCTTCCTGGTGGCTTGCCTGGTCCTGGTTGAGTGTGTGCCTCATGTACTCAGTTCTTACTGCAGATGCCAGGGTTTGATTCCAGCATGTTAAGATGGTATCATCTGTTTCCAGAATGATGTGTTTTGTCAACTGTCAACCTGTGGAAACACATAACGTCTCCTTGGCAGATAAAATTTGGCCTGTGATCAAACCACACCTGGGAATGTAAGGGTTAGGCCAGCGTAAAAAGCTGATTAAATGACTGAATGATTTATAGCCTTTACAACATGGCAGCCCAGTTTACAATGCCTTAAGAACTCCTGTGACAGTGTTCTTACTCAGCTTCTCAGAGTGAAATGTTATTAGTATGAAGAGAGAAAGTGGTGTGGTTTGCGTGATCACTTGGGTACATTTGGTATGTGTCTTGATTAAAACAAGGCTGTAAAGGGTGGTGGTCCCTCATCTGTTCATTACTCATTCATACAGCTGAATTTTTTGGTTGAATGAAGAGGTGCTTTTTCTTTTTTCTCTTTGTCTTATTTTCATGTGCAGAGAGGTGCATGTGTTCAGAGGTGACTAATGTACTGAGTCACAGGTCTGGATCTCTAATTGAAAACTATTCCAGGAGGAATAATATGTGGCGTATGGAGTCAGGTTAACACAACCAGGTGGAATATTATCCAGGCCAGCCACAGTTTACAGCTTCTCCATGGTGACAGCACATGTGCTAATCACAAAACCATGCAGGAGTGGCAGCCTGCTGAGTCCTGAGATGATCTGCAAAAGTAACATTTAGAGGCTCAATTCACTCACAGTTTTAGTGAAAGTGAGTTGGAGAGGGTCATTATTTTAACTGTCCAATGATTTATCATTTTGGTGTGATTATTTTCGGCCTATTTTAACCCTTCTGATTGGTACTACCACCTAAATCCCACCGGGCACGGCACAGATTTGATCATATTTCTTGGTTTATGTGTTTCTACCATGAGTAAGTAGACTACGTAATCAAATTGTTTCCCTTTTGTCTGTTTTTACAATCTGGAGTCTGCACAGGTGCTGCTAGATGTGAAATCAGTCAAAGATAGGATAACCATGGAGTCTGTGGAGTTTGGATCTCCTGAAACTTCAGCCACATGTATTTAAGGTGGCTTTAAACGTACATTAATATTTGAATTTAGCCCAATGTTAACAATATTACATGTAACAATATTTCTCAACCTGTATGAAATGAAAATATAGTTTTATACAATAAAATTAATATCAAATGAGCAACGAGTAGTGGATTAGGAAAATCTTTAGGGCAGTCATAGTTTTAAGTGCTTGCAATTAGTGACTGTAATGGTTTGTGTAATGGTTTAAATGACAAGCAGGACCAACAAAATCATCACAGTAAGTGAAGTAAAACACTAATTATGTAAGTCACAAACACATCCTGTTAGTGTGCTCTGCAGCTTTTAAGTCCAAAATATGCACAATGCCTAAAACTCATGTGGCCTGGTCATAAATGAGAAGACCAAACACAATGAAATGATTTTTTTGGGTATTTCATTCCCTGACTGCACTCATTGGAGAACAGCTTTAATACTGCAGTTTTGAGGATTTAACTTAATAACAAGAATAACAAAATATTTTTTTTTGTATTCAGCACTTTCAGCTTCAGAAGAAAAACCCTGCACCTTCTCAGGTTTAACCTAGACAACTAGACATCTAAAGGTCAATCAGACATTTGCCCTAATAAACATCCCAAAAGACAACAGTAGTTGTTTATTTATCTTTTCTAAATAAAGAAAATAAAAAATAACAAAATACATTTGTTAAGCCACTTTTACAGTACACCCTCTACAGTAAAGAGAAGACAGAAAGAGAACCGGCCACCCTCCGGTTCCCAAGCCAAGTCTCTATGGATTGAGCTACTGCTGAATGATATACTTATATTGTTTACAAATGAACATTTGATATGAACTTAGTACACACTGACATTAAGTTTCAAACTCACATTTACTCCAGTACGCAACCTGCAAGAGTTGTTTTAATCAGTTAGCTAACACAGTGATAATGACATTATTTAGTTAATGTTATACACTCACGCTAAACCCCGCTGTCCACGTTCAACCACAGTGTGCCAAAGCTCTAACACACACTTGACCCCATGCTGTGAATCTACAGAATATCAAAAATATAAAACCATCATTAATGAACTGAACTCGGCTAGCTTAGTATTCATCACATGCAAACATTTTCTTCATTTCTTGACATGGATGGAGATATTGCTATACAAGTAGTCACAATACACACCTTCATTAACGCTGTTCGCAGGACTGCCGCCTCTGCATGCCTGAAATCTCGTGTGAACACCATCACACATACTAACGTATGTTAACTATCTAAACAGGGCAAAAAGGGTCTATGCTACGTTCACCTGGCTTCACTCAAATTGCGAAAAAGTTCAGTATATTCAGAGGTCTGGACTTGGTGGATAGTACAGGAACACTCCAACTTCCCTGCACTACCATGGAAGTTGTAAAGAAAAACTTGTTCATATTAACATTTCCAACTTGTGCAACTCCTGACGTAGGCCTGGCACAGCATGCTCTAATATTGATTCCAGCCTCGAGCCACCACAGAGTGCAGCCCTCCACAACACTTACCAAACGAGGAAAAAATCCTGCGGCATCTTTGATTCAGCGTGATTTATAATGACTAAAATGACTAATGGAAATTACCTCCTTTCCATTCAAGTGGGTCATGTTTCTATCACATCAGCACTGCTTGACACAGATTTATAGAAGATGCCTCCAAGTTGTTTGGTGTTGGCGTCACAGTCGTGTTTTGATGTGTGAAGGCCTTCTTTACAGATATTGTTACAGTGCTGATGCCATTATTTTACTGTGGATTGTATTACTAACTAGATGTGACAAACTGATTTGTCATGCAAGATTGCCCTCCAGGTTTTTGGAAGCTCCCTAATCATATCATATATATATATATATATATATATATCTATATATATATATATATCTATTATACTATATATATATATATATATATATGTATATGTAACAATCCAGTGTTTGGATACTCACTCAAAACTTCTGCAGGATTCACTGCAACTTCTCATTTTCTGCATCCAATATTGTCATTTTGGGCTCAGTGCTCAGAACTCAATTCAATTTTTTTGGCCCCCGAAATGATATTTATAGAGATTAATATTAAACTAAATTGAAAGTCATAATGAGAAAATTTCAGTTGATCATTAGTCCCATGCACTCGCCCCCACATCTCTGGCGCCACAGCTCTGAATGGCAGACATTACAGGCCTGAAAACTAATTCATGGGGAGAAAAAAAAATCATGTCCTGTGTTGGTGGCTGCTGGTTTTCGCCACGTGAAACTAAGCTCCAAAGTGTGTGTGATGTTTCATTGGCCCGCGCATGCTGCCCAGCAACAGACAAGGCGACTAACTGAATCACGGTGAGGACCATCTGGGGAGCTGAATGTGTCATGCTGTGCCAAAGCTGCAGAAAAATAACTCATCATCGCTCTGCCCTCTGAGGAAGACAGAAGGCAGAGGAAAACAGCGGCAGCCGTGCCAACAAGGTTCACAATAACTCATTATTATGTTGAGAGTCTGGGACGGGCAATCACCACCTGCCCTTTCATTGTCTACACGCTGGGGTTCGGTCGGCATGGCTGTCTGGCACACTGACACTGTTTTTGTGTCAAAGTCGAGGTCAATTCATTTGGCTTTACAGTTGCATCATAAATCTTCCAGCAGTCAAAACTGGCTCCACCACAAAGGCAGAGCGGAGAACATTTATTTCTGATTGGCTGGCAGGTGTCATTTAAAATTGCATACCAGGACAGCTCATACATATTTCCAGTTAACAGTTTAATCATCCTATATTAGAATGCAACCAGAATGTAACCAGAGCAAGAGTACAAATCATTTACTCTAGCTAATGAACTGGAAAAGTTCCAAACAAGTTGGAGTGAGACAGACGGCTTCTTACTGCTGTAGCTGCGGTGAAAAATACAATGTAGTATAGTGTAAAATGGGTATAATGAGTGGTGTTTAAAATTATGTGTTGACCAGTAATTAGATCAGTGCCGTATGCATAGGAAATTTAAAATGTAGATTTTTTGTACAAACAAAGAATTGTTGGGATCAAGTACTTCATAGTAAAGCTGTCGTTAATTTAAAATACTTTATTTTGCCCAGTGACTAACATGGAAACTGATCCCTAAAGCAGTTTTCTTAGTTAGGATTTAAACAGCTCAAACAGCTGGCTACTGCATTGTTTTGAATAACTGAATTAAACAGGAGGAAATGTTTGAGAACTATTTTCATTGGTGGATTAATCAACATGTGAGGATCTAGTCAGAATTTTCATCAGTAGTACTGTGTATGTGTGGTAATAAACTACCGTGTGTGTGTTCATGGTAATGAAGTTGATGGTAATGACAGGGATGATATCAGCACATCTCAAAATCAAAATCGGGAGACCAGCAAGAAGACGAGAATCACTTGTGCCAAAGAGTGGACCAGTGGAAATATGGACTTTGGTCTAATCAGTCCACATTGGAGGTTTTTGGTTTCGACTGCTGTGTCTTTGTGAAATGCTGAGAAGGTGAGCAGATGATCTGCATGTGTGGTTCCCACTATGAAGTATAGAAGATGTGATGGTGTGGTGGTGCTATGCTAGTGACACTGTTGGTGACTGATTAAAAAGTCAAGTCACACTTAACATTCTGCAGCAACATTCCATCCCATCTGATTTAGTGAGACCATCATTTGATTTTCAACAGGGCTATGACCCAAAACACACCTCCAGGTTATGTAAGGGCTCTTTGACCAAGAAGGAGAGTGACATTGCATCATACCTTTGTACCTTGTGTTTCCACAAAATAATACAAATTAAGAAAAAAAAAAACTGAATGAGATATGTAGCCCTGTGGTTATTATTTTCATTCATTCATATACAGATATTAAAATGTTTGTGTTGGCAATAAATAATAGTTCATGAAGTGTAAATATGTTTAAAAAAGTCATTTCATATACAGTTAAAAGTCAGAGATAAAAGGGTGGCCTTATCGGCGTCCGAGCTGGATAGCTGTTAACTGTAAAAATACTCCTAACTCCCAAGACGGACGGAGAGTTGTCCTGTTGTTTATGTATCAGAACTCTGAGAAGCTGCCAGAGGTAAATTCATGTGTTTAAATGTACTCGGTACTGTTGTGTAATTGTAATGTGTTAAAGACGAGCTAAATTGCTAATCGCTGCTAGCCTTTAGCTTAGCCTGCTCCATAGACTTTCACATGGTTAATTCTGCATTGCAGTTAACAATTGCTAATGTGTTTAAGATCTACTGTTGGTTTTTCGCCATGAATAAGCCTGTAACTAAGTTACTGAGAGGAATTATGTGATTCTTGGACCGGGCATTTGCCATAAGAGGGAGAGAGCGGGGACCGGGACCGCCCTGGACCTTTGGAGGGAAACTGTAGCTGCTGTACTTGAACGTGGCTCACCGCGCCGTGTTTCTGCACGCTCCATTTTCTTGCCGCTGAAACTGCACCTTGCCTTTTGCCCGTTTTTCATCTTAAAATCCTGACTGTGCTGGACCGTGAGTACACCCTTAACCCTTTGCACGTGCTTTTGTTTATGCTGGTTAAAACCCAGTGAAACGGCCATTCGTTTTCGGCCTCCACGCTCACAAGCTTCGACCAGGCCTGCAACGTTTTTCATTAATAGCCCTGTGGAATTGGGCTGTGGACATTTGAGTTTACAGTGTCCCTGTTTATCGGCGGGGATACTTCTAAAAAAACCGCAATAAACAAATCCGCAAAGTAAGTTTTACAATTATATACATGTTTTAAGGCCGTAAAACCCACTAAACCACACACTTTCTACACCTTTTTACACGCATTTTGACAGTATCCTTAGTTAATCAGGGACGCAGAACACACGTGCGGTTCTCCTTAGCCAATTTAGGATGCAAAAACAATGCGCGTTCATACTGTACAGTACGCTGTAAAAAAAAGCATGCAAAATTACACTAAAAAAATCCGCGAAACAGCGAGTCCGCGAAAAGTGAGCCGCGGTATAGCGAGGGGACGACTGTACTTGTTTATTTGATCTCACATTCTCTCATTGGGTTCATCATTTGTGTGCTAAACCTTCCAGAGCATTAGATGAGAGTTTTGAGTACTGTTATCAATGCATACTTAAAGGTCAACAGTGAACTATTTGACTAATTTGAACATCCAATTCGTAACTTTGTAATAAATAATTATTGTTGTTTCCACTAAATCCTGTGTTGTACTTACAAGGGTGATACGTTTTGGATAAATATATAATAGGTTAAAGTGAACTTTTAACTTGAAAGGGGAAGTACCAATTTTGAGTTACTTCTTAAACGTTATTATATCACATTTATCACAGGTAGCGCCATGTCCAGACGAACTCAGGCCCCGTCCCACTGTACTACAACACCCCAATTATTTGTCAGTCTATAGATATATCCGATATATACAGATATCTCCTAGCTACATGGGACTGGGGTTACAGATGTATTAGACATATATAGATAGATATATTGAGGGAGTAATAATTGTGTAGTTTCGCAGTCTTGTGATGGATCAATGCTGTCATTTTGTAGAATTTCATTGGCATGAAAATGGTCAAGCTGAACAAGTGAAGAAAATAACGTCCATCAGCAGCTTCAGTCCAATCATTGCTGTTGGACGGCGAGCATGACTCTGCGTCTGCGTGCGCAGTGATGCCGTGTGATTCAGCCAGACATGCCTGGCATACCGTCTGTGTCTTTCACTGCGTGACGGGATATTTTGTCATTCTGCAGTCTGGATCCTCATTCTGGACTGCCGCAGAGTGATGGAGTCTCACTGCCAGATTGACATGACTCACAGCCCAGCAGGCAGCCTCCTCCCTGACCAGTTTGTCTGCTGTGATGTCATCTCCCACTGACCAGCAGCACTTAAAGACGATGGATGGCCAGAGAGAGAATCAGAGTAGCGCTCTTATCACCTCACGGCAGACCTTCCTCCAGCACTGCAGCCTTTTTAGTCACAATTAGATTAATGCTTCATGTGTTTGAAATATTTCAAAATATTATCCAAGTTCATTACTGAAAAGAGAGAGGCCTGTTTTCTATTTTATGGACACAAGGCTAGTGTGATCAATCTGATGAGGCCGAGGCTAAATGATCTACTTTAACACCCAGTTATTTTGGCTCAATGACCTGTTGGTTTTGAAAGGCCCTTTATTTGCTTACTTCAACGTATAGCTCTCTCAGCTCTCGACATGTTCTAGGACAGCGTATATGAAAAGTGATGATGACAGACAGGGATGTCTGAGTTCCAGGGATATAAGAAATATACTGATGTGTGTCTAGTTCTGTCAAAAACAATTCTAATTTCAAAAACAATTTTGATTTTCAGATGAATATATTTTGAGATTTTGTCTATAACAGGGTATCTGTAGCCCATGAGTAGTGGATGTTGCCATGCTGCATGTTATGGTTGACCAGTTAGATCAGTCTGATAAGAAATGTACTAATAGATTATTGTATATTAAAAATGTTAAGTCACTGGCTTTCAGTTTTCAAGTGTTCGCAGAGACACAACATTAACTTTTGGATTTTGATGCAAGTCTCGTTGCGGTGCCAAATGTAAATGGTGTGAAAGCAACACCCATCGAGCACAAACAAGAGCTGTGCGTGTCGGATTTTGGATTGTGCCCATTAAAGGTGTATTTAGTTCCACTCTAACAGGTGCAACAAACATAACAGGAGAGTGAGAGAGATGCCAATCCAGCACCGTCTGTACACGCCTACACAGTCCTGACTGTACAGCCAGACTGAACGCAGCAAGGCCACCAGGTGCTGCCAACGCCTCCTACAGTCAGCTGCCTGTGGGCGCGTCCATTTTTTTCAAATACAGTTTCCTTCTTGTTTTAGAAGTGAAACAGGACAGTGCTGGAACTGTGGATGATAAGAGCTTTAAATTAGCAGTAACATGGTCAGTTGCAATTTATGTTGCCCATATGTATAATAAATTCATGAAACATCTCACTTGGGACTGGATAAGCAGTCATGGCTTTCCTCCATTTCTGGTTCCAGACTTCTGAATCACTGCCAAATCAGTGTCAGTCGGTCTGGTGTTGTGCACAGTGATATCTATAGACTCCATTTGGTGAAATAATCAACCAATCAGAGCCTTGTAGGCCAGATTAAGTAACAGGACATCATCTTTCCATATAGCTACCTACCTACATGCATGAATAATAGCCAAAAAATACCAACAAGCATGAATCAAATTGCAGCAGCACACGTTGTTGTACATAATAATAAATAAATGATTCCTCAATTAATGATTTCAAAGAATATTTCCATATTTTCTCTGAGCGCCTTTCTTCCATGTCACCTAAAAACACTGATGGATATAATACTGACTGGTTAACGAGAAATGTCAAACTGAATGATGTCAGTGGTGCGTGGAAACGGAAATCCAGTCTGATCATCAGGATATTACCACGTCTTAGTTACTGTACCACATTCAGACTAACACACAATGAGTCAATACAACTGAAATCAGTCAAAGTAAAGACAACATAAAGAGATCAAATACACTTTGGCTTATTAAAAACATTAAAACAAACACATTTTGTCATAGTTATTATTCATCCTGAGGGGAACAGATTTCATGACAATCCATCCAATAGGACAACATTTTGGTGATAACAGCCAAGGGGTCACCACAGTCAATATGATATAAATGATATGAACTCACTGGATAATTTAATTTAATCTTTTTTCATTGCAATTCATCAACAGATGAATCAGTCTGGACCAAAATCATATTTAACTATGTAACTTTCCCACATTTTAGACTTTAAACTTCAAAAAGAATCAACTGTATTTTTGTGAATCACCAGTAAAAATGTTATTCAAATATTGTCCATATAAATATATCCAGTTTTAAAAAGCGGCGTGATCTTTCTCTCTCTGTCTGTCGAATTGATTTCTCACCATGCCAGTCAATGTTCTCTCCATCTTTGGACGACTGAATATTCTCTTTGACTCTAAACACTTAAATGAAGGGTTGTTCTCCTGATCGATCAGTCTGGCCTGAAACATTCACCACTGTTCTCAGATACTCCCTCAACATTCCTACTTCCTCGCGGATCCACAATCCTCTCAGCACTCATCAATGGTCTTTGGTGACGACTGTCAAAGAAATAATAATCTGTCACAGAAACTACGAATGAGGAATAATGGCTGCTGCGGATGGTTACCTTGGAAACGAAGCAGCCGACAGACTGCAATGATTCAACACAAATCCATTGATAACAATGGCTTAGGAACAGAAATGAAAATCATGTCGTATTGATTGGGTATCAACATGTTGGGCTTTCAATGGATTCTTTTGCAGTTGTTGATTGTTAATCAATGGTTCCTCTCCCCTGATCACTCCTAGCCAACTCTCTCACTTCCAGTCACTAACACTTGATTATCAGAGGAGAAACAGTTACTGCTGCATTACATGAGGGGATGTACTGGTGCTGTTCGCTCCACTGATACTGTAGATGCAGACTGTTGGTATGGTAATTGATTACTAAAATAATAAAAGGTAATATTTAAATAAAAACCGAGTATAAAATAATTGCTGCGTGAACACAGCAGTGATTCCATCAGTGCAACAAGCAACGCTGTGCTAGTGTGACTCATAGACTCTATGAAACATGTATGTAGTCTCTGTGACATTACCCACAGGTTTCTGATGAGTTACTGTGAAACTCAGTGTGGTGTATCTGGTCTTGGCAGTCCTGCCTCCAACGCCCTTGGCAAAGACATGAAGCTGAGGCAGGCTGAATGAAGCGTGGTTGCTTAAACAGTCTTAATATAATTTGAACAAAGAGGCTACACAAGTTTACACTCATTGCAGTTGTCATAAATGGGGAAATTGGTCTGACTTTGACTCTGAAAAAACACATCCTTGTTTGTTCTGTGTTTTTCACATTAAAAGTCACAAAGGGAATGTGAATGAATGTGAAAATTCTTGAGGATGTACTTCATTCCTGGTAGTTTGGGGGGAAGGTCAAACTGGGACGTCTGACATGACTCTCATTGTACTGATGAGATTAGCGCTGTGGAAATGTACATTCATTAAACTGCATTTATCTCAGCAGGTAAACATGCATGATGTTTGCTGGGAAAGCAGAGTGGAATTTTAATACAGTGTTTACTGTTAGTTTGCCAAAATATTAAGAAAATATTGTCTGTTTTTAAAAACATAATGTCAGCGTGCTTTACATTTTATTGCATTGTTTGATTAATATCATGATAGAGTTGCAAAGTGGGATGTCATCGTGTCGTCGCATCTGTAGAATCTGTGCACATCTTGAGCATCAAGTTCAACTTTGGTGAACTTTAACACGTGTGCATTTGTACTGCTAACCTAAAGCAAACTGCTCTGACCGAGCTGACCTTTGATGACTTATAATAGTGAGTGAGGCATGTAGCACCGCTCCCTTTAATATAACTCAGTGTCAGTATAAACTGATCCACATAGAGGAATGTTAAAGAGGGTGCTCCTCCAAATCGCTCTCCAGCTTTCCCAGCTGGATGTTTTCAGAAGAGCGCCTGGTGTTTACAGCTGCGAAAAAAAGGCTCTGGACACAGTAATCACATTACTTCTGTATTCTGAAGGAATCTTTTATTACGATTTGTTAAATATCTTACACACTGTAAATATTTTGCATGCTATGAACTTTTGCACACTACACGGTAAATACTTTGCACATTCCTGCTTAAACCTGTACAGCTGTTTTCATTTTAAACATGTGCTACATATATTTATACCTCTATCTATACCTCTACCTATAATATAATTATTACTTTATGTTTGTTATGCACCAAACACACAACAAAGACAAAGACTATCTATGTGGGGTTTGAATTCAATAAGCAGATTTATTACTGGACTCATATGTGATAAACTGCTTTTGAAGCCCAACCTTAGTTAACACTGTGACAGGACAGGAAATGTAATGAAAGCATGTGTTCGTCTTTATTTTATGACTTAATTACCTTATTTCGTCCATAAATTACAGTCATGTGCCATGCAGTGTTTCCCCTTAGATACTGGATTAAGTCTTCTGTGGTATTTGTTTGTGCAACTGATGTATTTGTGTTACTACCCTGAGCATGAGTGCTTTTAATTAGAACAAAAAGCCTTTGCGTAGGATTGAAAATCACTGAGTGATTGGAGTTAGCAGACCTCTGGACCAGGTTCAGCATGCATGTAAATGGTTAAGAAAAGACAACAGAAATGAGAGAAAATGATTGATTTTTGAATGACTTTGTGCTCTAAAGGTTCATCAAGGACCTGTCTGTACACGCGGTGGTACACGCTGATGAGAAATGGTCGTTCGGTGAAAAGGCCAAACTTCCTTTATACAACATACTGTAGGTGTGACTAATGTGCAGATGTCGGCAACAGAGAGGTGTTTGAACGCCGTCCAACTCTGATGCTGCCTCAACAGTACTCCCATCCATCCATCTCCCCATGCATTTTGGGGGGTGTTTGCACTCACAGCCTCTCTGCCAATTGTCCTTGTCCGGGTCACCGCCATGCTGGATGCCAATCTGTCACTGCCAGCTGAAACGCCCCTGCCCCATGTCTCTTTTTTTTTCCCCCTCTAGAAAGCATTTGGCATGAATTCTTCCTGTGCCTGCTACAGCGAACCCTGCCGCTCTCACTTAATTAAGTAGCAGGAAAGCCCTGTGCGGTGGTGGCATGGTGAGAAACGTGGAGGAATTAGGGGAGACAGAGAGGGGGGAAAAAGAGAAAACCCTGTGCGATTTATAACTCCCATTTGCATAATGGGATTAATAGGACCTCTGTGTGTATTCAGTAGTGTGGGTGAGTAGGAATGGGGAGGGGGGTCGTGGCAGGGGGAATATAGATCAAGGCGAAGCGAGACAAGTGCAAGAATACACCTGCTTGACTGGCTAGTGACAGGCGCGGCTGGATCACCCCCTGCCGTGATGTTTTGATAACATGGCCTCTTGAGGGGAGGGGGCGCCGCGGTGAGCAGACCTCCTCCTTTAACCCCAAGTGTGCTGTGACAGTTGGACCAAATTGTACATCTCATTTATTTACCATGGAGGAGCTGGAGGCATGCACGTATGTCTCCTGTGAGGCCTCGCTCAGATGGCCTGCAGTCTGGCAGACGGTAAACAGTGCCGGGCTGAGCACGTTATCTTATGCAAACTCTACACTGTCACCTTTTTACACACAAAAGACATTTTGGAGTCGCTTTAGAAAACTGCTGTTGTAACTACTGCCTTTATTTTTGATTATTAAGTCATTTTCTAATGCTTTATAGATCATAGAACCATTAATAACAGGTTGTTAAAGGTCCTGTTGACTAATTAAATCACTAAGTTCTAGAAAATGGCTACAGATGATCTGAACAAAAGTGAGTTTATGACCAACATATTAAGATGAGCAGTGTGCAAGATTTAATGGCATTGCAATCCCTTCACTTCAACCTCACCTTCCGTGCATGAAGAAAGCCAGTGTTTAGTTTGTCCATTCTAGACTACTGTAGAAATATGGTGGTTCAACATGGCGGACTGTCTGTAGATATAAATCTCATTGAAAGGTAACAAAAGCAGAAAGATTCTTGTTTTCATGTGATCATACAATCATGAAAACATAATTATATTCTGCAAATAAAGCCCCATAAATGTGACACACTGGACCTTCGATACAGACTTTGTTTGACATTTTTTATATACTTTGGTGTCTAAAAGGTGAAGGGCTGAATAAAAAGTAAAACATCCATGCAGGTTTTAAAGTCAGGGTCTCTGAGATCTCAAATGCAGTTACATTACATGTACTGTCTCAATCCCAGGTCATCACATACCGATGTAGATGAGAAACAAAGAAAGTGGCTCAGGGCGAGCCACACAACACAATAGGTGGCGTTCATGCTGGAAGGAGACTCAACAATCAGATGTCCTTCTTGGGCAGGACTGACCCCACATTTAGTTTCAGCCTGCAGGAATCAGGTGGACCATCACGTGTGATCACGAGTGACCCAGTGCAGCACAGGAGAGTATGGAGTGGAGTTCATGGCTGAGATTTCCTTTGTTAAAATCACTGAAGACAATAATTAGGGTGTCCAAATTTTTCTACTCCCTACATGCTTCATTACATGAGAGGATTTGATTTGCTGGTGCAGTTTGCTTCACTGATACTGTTTAAAGGAGACATAACTAGCTGAAGTACATCACCGTGAACCTTGCTCCTGTGTGCAACTCTTGTGATTCCACTCTAATATTGTTCATTTTGGAGACCTTTTATTGATATTGATTGATTTATTGGAAAAGGTGTCAGTAGACTGCAACATCTTAACTTTTCATGACCCCTGTCTTTTAGCTGATTTTAACGTGGAAACTGGGGGACATCATCAGAATTTTGCTCGTGTCTTGAAGGTTAAGACTGCAAATATGTGTGTGTGCACTGCAGTGCTAAGTCCATCAGTAACCAGAGAGCCATTTCATACAGCACACACAATTCTGTTGTCTGACCTTGACATTAAAAACCTGCCTATGAACTGCAAAACTTTTTATGTGAAATTTTGTTTTAGAAACATTGTGAGCAGACCTCCTCCTTTAACCCCAAGTGTGCTGTGACAGTTGGACCAAATTGTACATCTCATTTATTTACCATGGAGGAGCTGGAGGCATGCACGTATGTCTCCTGTGAGGCCTCGCTCAGATGGCCTGCAGTCTGGCAGACGGTAAACAGTGCCGGGCTGAGCATGTGATCTTATACAAACTCTACACTGTCACCTTTTTACACACAAAAGACATTTTGGAGTCACTTTATTTGAAACATTTTTAGAATTAGTCAAGCAGCTTAACAATCCATCACAGGTAAACAGAAGAGTAATAGTTTTTATTTAAATACATTATTTATGAAACGAAATGCAGAACTGTCCATAAAATATATAAAAACCAAAATAAGGGTGTTTCGAATTATCTCCATTTCCCAGATTCCTACATCAATATGTTTTCTTCATTCCCTTTCCTCTCTGTTGTCTCTCTTTCTTTCTCTGGATGTGTTAAAATGCTAAAATCGAGCCAACTTGCCATCACAGACGGGCCATAAATCTGTCCTCCAGTTAAGGCTTTTTCTCCTCTGTTGCAACCCCGACCATTGTTAAAATGAAGGCACCACTCCAAGACCAGCTGTCGGAGTAGAATACACCCCTAACCCTCAGTGGTACAGTAGAAACTGAACCCCATCTGTGTTGGACCTCCACAGTCATGTCTGTTCACTGTAAATGTTCAAGTCCTGGAGTTAGTATGAAGAGTCCAGGTCAGGTACCCTCCACGATGACATGTTGATATTAACAGAGATATAGTTGCCCCTGCTTCTTCCCAAAGTCCCCTACCATCTCCTTATCGTTGCTGACGTTCAGAAAGAGGTTGTTGTCTTGACTCCAGCAGGTCAGCTTCTTTACTTTCTATAGATAAACCTCATTGTTACATTGTCACATAAAACAACAGCTGTAGCTACTAAATCTGACACACTTTATTTTTCATAAGCTACTTGATGGTCTTGGCTCAAAACAGCTACATTGATGATCTTAAAGTATAAATATGCTATACATTTAAGTTGTCTTCTGTTGCAGTTGTTGGAACTGCAGAAACACTCTAAAAAGACTTTTGGCCGTGTACACTTTGACCACACCTGTTTAATTTGACCTGCCATCATGTTACTCACAGAACTGAATGATCTGTGACGGAATATTTGTCTGAATGTTTTACATGCACTGCTCTTTGAGAAAGAAAGTTATAAAGTCGGAGCTTAACAAATCTGTGTATTGTTTTTTTCCCAACCTGGGACTCAGAATTTAGAGTCACTCCTGATTTGTGCAAATAAATTCATGTCATGTCATGTTCATTTTGACTGATGCCACACACAACTTTTTTGCAGAACCCTGTTGTTGCAGTCAAGTGAGCTACAGTGAACCTGCCATTGTACTGCTTTGTGGGTCACTGCGAACATTGTGCACAAGAAAATATTTGTTATTCCAAGCATAAGCAGATGGTGTGTGTGTATGAATTTCAATGTGATAGTGATCATGTGTACTTATGAAGGTTTGTCTTCCCGTGCTGCCGTTCTGTGATATGTGGTGAGCCCGTTGGGTAAAGCAGGCTTACTCTGCGTTACTGAGAGAGGGGAAACAATGAGTCCCGGGATCACGCTAAAATCCCCCATGCCTCATTCAGCCTCCAGGTTGCCGGAGTGCCACCCCTTATTTAATTACCTCCTTCTGTCTGACAGACCTGCTGCCTGCGCTGGCTGCCATCCCTGCATTACATTAAACCTACACACTACTCACATGCGCTGTCAGAGATCCACTGGGGACAAGCACAGGCGGCAGAGGCCAGCCTTTCAGAGATGAAGCAGGCCAGCGTGAGTGTGTGCGCATGTACAAGCGCACAAACAGTGGCACAATCCCCTCTGAGCAGGTGAGAGCGTTGCAGATGCTCTTAAGTCGGCAGGAAAAATAAGCCCTTAATTACTACCCAGTCTGTGTCTCTCTTCCTCTGTTCTTCTCCCTCCCCCCTTCATCCTCCACTCCTCCGTCGCACTGCACTGCGGTTGCGGTGCTCGCCTCAAGGCTGGTGATTGTGGCGCAGGGCTCCTCCGAGAGTCTTCCCTTGTTATTATCCTTAAACAAGCAATTACAGCTCAGTCCCCGAGTGGAGCAAAATAGAGAGGGGCACACCCATAGAAAAGCTCTGGGTTCCTCAGACAAACGAATAGAAAAGCTCTCCCGGGCAATTTTGTTTCTGGAATTGGTTGCGCACTCCCACCAGCACTGTGATGATGGAAGAAACGCTATGGTTAGCATGAAAACCAGCGAGTGGGAGCAAAGAAAGCAAAGTTTAAATAGCAGCGCTGAAAATGTTTGACATTAGACGGTTACGAAACACATTTTTCTATTTTTGCAAAGGCATCGCAGTGATTTTACTTGTGTCTGGGTTTCGGGGAACAGTAAATAAACAGGGCCTCAGGAGGGGCAGCTCCAGTTCAGATGTTCGGCAGCCAGGGAAAAGTTTGGAGGACCTCGAGCAGTGGATGGAGGTAGTATAATGTACTTGTTGGAGTCAGATTCAGAGGGGCTGAATGTTTTCAGTGATCTCACACGTATTACTCAGAAGACCTGCCTGGACAATTTAAAGAGATGAAAATGATGCAGGATTTAGAAAACTTTTAGTTCTTCATGTTTAGAATGCCTTTAGTTTGTTCATTGGTTACCGTATCCAGGGATGCAGCAGGAAAATCTGAGCCGCCTCAAAGGGCCCCTTTGCTTTGCTGGCTCTGCATATTTCAGCACTTATTCTTAACATATGCAATAACTGTGTGATGCTTTTACTATAAGGTTTAATTGGAAAAATTAGAGGTTGCTATTTCCTACATGGTTGTTCACATCTTTATAACTTCCTGGGTGTAAGACAAGGATGGAGAAAATAATCTTACATGTCTGACTGAGCTGGATTTAGCCTCTTGTATTGTATATTGCAATCATTTATACAATATCATCACTTATACAATATTGCAGACTGATGTTTGCTTTGCAGATCTCCCTTTGGTGTGAAGTGCCGCCGGTGATCAGCAGTAAGCACTTGATGAGCTCACCTTGTCTCACCACCTCAGTAACATGACAGTGCGCTGTGGAAGCTGCTGCTCATAAACCACACATGGACTTTCATGGATTTTTATGTGTCACAAGAGACAACTGATGTGTTGCATCACCCAGATAACAGTCAGTGAGATTTAACAAAAATATGGCTTTGGGGCTGCCAGGGTCTGTGTGGATCTGCCCATGTTTGCAAGACCAGAATTTTATGTTCTGAAGTTAGAGACCTAAAACTGATTAAACAGCAAGGTGTGTCCTGGATTGGTGACAAAATAAAGGTCACTCTAAAATGTGCAGTTTGATATTTACACATTGGGTTAAAGATACCATTTTTCAGCACGAGGGAAAGTAATGACTCACCCTACTCAACCTCTGATTGGCTATTATTTAATAGAAATACTGTTGGAATGTCAGGATGAGCCAATCAGAGGCAGAGTAGAGTGCTTCTTGAGATCTCAAAATACAGCACCTGTCAGGTGGCTGGATTATCTTGGCAAAGAAGACATGGATTTTAACTAATTTGTTTTGTGAGCCACCATTTGCACATGTGCAGACACACACAAACACATACACACACATACACACATTTTCTTTTTTTGTACTACCACAGGGGGGAGCCAAAGTTGGACACAATTCTGCATACATTGGCATTAAATGCAAACATACTGGAAAGATTGTTGCAGGTTACTTACAGTAAACACATGAAAAGTGGACTTGGTTTTTAGTGACTTCACCACACAGTGACCAGTGCTCTTTTCTATTTGCAGTCCCACTATGTGATTTGGAACTTTAGAAAAACAAATCAAAGTCAAAAGTTTCCTGGAGCAGCTCTGTTACTGGGCGGGTTTGCCTCTCCTCTTCAGATTCTGTTTCCTACATAACACTGTGTGCTGTGGTCTGGCAAACATTAGTGCCAATTCCACCATTGCCCCCTATAGTACGTATTCCCCTCTCTCCTGTTTGCTTCCTTGAAGTTACATCACAGGCATTACCTCACTTCACAGTGTAGTCTAAACACACTCACTGTGATGTTGCCATAACAATGTGTTCCACTGGCTCCCAGCTCAGCGGCTCGGCTCGTCCAGCACCGAGGCAGTCCATCACTCATAAAGCTGTAATGCCTCTCACCCGAGAGGCTGCAGGTCTCTCCACCCCCCACCCCCTCATCCATCGCTGCAATGACGACACATACTGTTTTTCACAAGAAAAGCCAGAGAGGAGAATGGATTTACCAGATGTGCTGTATTAAATAGACAAATGGAGCATGGGAAAGCTCTTTATAAAAATAATGGTGCAATTTGAAAAAGAATGACATCAGGGCTCAAGACTAAGAAAGCATTAGCTTTTAGCGTATTACAAGTCTTGTTCGATTTGTAGATTCATGATGAGAGGAGCTGAAATTCATATTAGGAAGAAGTCAAGGCAAAGGAAGCGTGGGTGCTTTTTCTATCCATACAGTTTGAATATATTGCGTCGACAGCAGGGGTGCTCAAACATGCCAGAAAGCTCAGATATGTAGACAGAAAGTCCCCACACTGTAGTTTGATAGAATGTAGTACACAAACACAGACAAGACAAAAGTCTTTCAAAATAAGAGTCCCTTCAAAATAAGAGCCCATTAAAAAAGCAATGATGACACAGCTTGTTGTATTAATACTGAATTTGCTGAGCAGTGTCAATAATAATGTATGGCAGTGACGGGGCCAGAGTCAGGTGCACTCCAAATTTCTTTAGAAGTCTAGTTTCTGTGGAACTACACAGAGTAATGCTCTTTTTGTTGGTGGTTTTCCAACAAAAAGAAAAACACATTTTCCAGAACTCCTCTGTGAGTCCCCCAGACTCTAGTTAGGCTCCATTTTGAGTTCTTTTTTTTTTTTTTTTTTTGCCATTGGCCCAAAATCATGTTTATAAAAAATGTATGATAAAATCACAATGATGTTGCAATAGTTTAAAAACTGCAAGTCCAATCTGGCAAATATGTTTTACACATGTGTGCACTGTATCTACAGATGCAACAAAATGAATGCAGATGCCAGGCGGGGCTCACTGAATGGATTGATGTGTAGAAACATGATGAGAGTCATATGCTGTAGCATTAGCAGACACCACATCTCAATGCAGCTGAACACCTATAGAAGAGAATGTGAAACAGAGTTCTCCCTCACATCATCAAAGCAATAAAATGGGAGAATATCTTCTCCCAATTAAAGATGCCTTTGTATGGCTCAGCTTGGAATTGATTCTACGGAAAGGATGATCAGTATGCTATAGCTCCCATCGTGATCATCCCTCCATTACAATCAATGCCAAACTGAGCCATACAAAGAAGTCTTTAATTTGTTACCCGTCTGCATATCTATACTAGTATATATATATATGAATGTAAAGTCCATAACACCCTCATATATCAACATTAGCATCAGACTGTAAAATCCAGTCAGGCTCTAAATATTGTATAACTTTCAATATAAAAAGGATTTAAATTTGGGGTAGCAGGTGTTCTTTAGATTACATTACATTGGTATGTAACAAAGCTTCAGAAAAACAAATCTGTTTAACTCCTCTCTGCGCCTTTGCCATTCTGATCCTAAAACATAAGCAGACGTTAGCGGGAAATCTAACGTGGGTTGCAGCTCTTGTGTTGTGTAGCAGGCAGCTGTCTGGCTGTTAGTCAGTGTGACTGCTGTGCCGGTGATAGAACGCTTTATGCAAATATGGTTTAAAATGATTGGCAAGTTCTCCATCTGTGTAGATGGAGAATTAGTATTTTGCAGAATTCCTGCAAAAATAGGGCAATGTAATCATTCAACAAAAAACATAAAATCTACATTTGTTTTTTAGCGTGACTTACAAAGCAGATATGCATGTTGTAGCAGAAAGATCAGTCAATTTTAGTTCATCTTTAACACACAGATGTGAAATTGATATTATCTGTTATAACTAAGTCCCAGACATAAAGCAAATACATGTATTCCTGTATTTCTTCATCCATTCTGGGAAGATGTTGGTCGTACAGTTTTCAGCAGAGACATAAGGTGACTAATGAGTGAGCCAATTACTTGAAGCATCCCCAGAGGGCACACCATGTCTACATCAGTAATGCAGTAACGCTTGACCATGATATCAACTTTCTCAGGCTCTAAAGGAAAACACACAATATCATTTAAAAAGCATTCACTTGTTTGCTTTGGGGCTCAACCAAAATAGGAGATACAAAAAGAATCCAGTACACCGTAGGTCCTTTTCCAAGCTTGTGTCTGCTGATATATGGGGAAACTAATTTGCTGAAATTATTAAAGAAGAAAATGTGCACTTTCTCCAGTGAATGTGAGTAGAATTGTTTGCTTTTGTTGCTCAACTTAAATATGAAAAATAACTCTGCCTGAACCAGAGTTATGAAAAAAAAAACGATGTGAGAGCTAATTACTGCAGTCTGACATTTTGCTTATTTCTTTAAAATAGCTCAAGGAGTTCATCAGAAAACTAATATTTCAGAGTGTCATCAGTGAAATGCAAACCAAAGAGCACATAATGCAGAAACACTTGTGATAGTAATGAAAGCTTAATGGATTGGACAGTAGGCTACTCGTGGTTTTGCATGTTTTAGCCCATTAACAATGAGATGTGGGATACTTCACACTGACCATTTTCCAAAGCACACTTTTTTAAGATAGATTTCATGACTTCCAGGCAGCCACTGGTTCTGCTTCATTCCAGTATAGTATAAAAATTCATTTGAGATGGGTAATCCGTCACAGAGTTGATTTCATTACCTCACATTTCTGTCACCATTTTGGTATTGTAATTTACTCGTGCATTTAAGTTCTGCCTGACTTGAAGTTGGCTGGTCGAGAAGGTTCACATTCATCCAAAAAAATATGAAAAGCACAAAGACTATGAATGTTAGTGTGCTTGTTTGAAAAAACAAAACTTTAAGTTACTAAAATCTTATTCCATATCTTGTCAAAGACAAAGATATTGACTGTTTGGAGCAAATTCACCTCTATATACAGATTTATGTGTATGAGCGCAGAATCTGTAGGAAGGGGGACCATAAAGTTTCAGGTCATGCTTGAGAAGGCTGTGGTTATGATGGTGCAGAGCAAAAAAGGTGAAACATGTTGGCCAAAATGGAGCCCATCAGCTATTGTCTGTTGATTATTTAGCATTTATTAGCTTATTTTAAAGCAGCAGCAGAGCAGAGATGTGTCTTTTATCATGCACACTCCAAAACAATTTTAGGCCAAAATGGAGGGACTGACATTTTGAGTTGACTATTTTTCCTAACTAATAAACTCAAAATGACTGCATTCATTTCCGCTGTTGGGTTTGGGCAAACAAATTGGCTTTATTAATATTGACTGCATAAACCTGGCTACTGTGTAGTGGAAGGACATTGAGTTTATTAGTATTACTTGCTTCACATTAAGTTTATTAGTTAATTTATTTTAAAACTATGTAATTCAAATGGATGGAAATTTAACATTTTTAAATATTTTTTGAGTCTGCTATTCTCAAGTTGCTAATGGGACTGCAGAGGAAGTCTTGGCCCATTTATGTGTTATCCCTTTTATGGATATCTGCTGGCTACAGCCCAAAACATTAGTCATTGTTCCCAGAGGCTAAATCATCGTCAGACGATGATAGTGATTGGTTCTTAGATTGGGCTAGAGTAAACACATTGATCCTGGTCAAATTAGTGCATTGAGGTTCATGTAGGACTTAGCAAGAGGGAGAAGAATGTGTGGAATAAAAACAGAACTTAAACCTTTGAAGCAGTGTGCTGAAATGAACTAGTACATGCATGTAAGTTAGGAAATCAATCCAAAATATGATGTGCTTTGGAAAATAGTTGGGAAAAAAGTATAGCTGATTTGAAGTCCATGGGCTGAAAATACAAAACCACCAGAACGCTCTTTTTAAAATGTTCTCTATGTAGAAAACAGGTTTTGCGTAGACGCCCCCCATTTTTATTTGCAGTTTGAATTTTTGGGGGGATTCAACTTGTAGGACTGGGCATTAGAGACCTCTGAATTATTGCTTTTACACATGTATGATACATTTGTGTTTGACCGCTGATGAGAGATGACATTTTTGCAGTTTGTTTTTTTTCCCTGCGCCGCATCACTGCACATGCACACACTAAACACTAACACAGAAATACATTTTGCTAATATGCTGCTCATTTTAATGTGAGGCACTTCATTGCTCCTACATGTCACATCTGTTTTGCAGAAGTTGACTTCCTCCCAAAGCTCCAAAAGACTTGATAGCTCTGTCAGGGTTAAACACATAGCTTGCACACACGCACACACACACACATATGCACAGTGCACTCACAGAGACTGTGATGAGTCAAATTGAGGGTTGCTAATTATAGCCTGGGGAAAGTTTTGCCTTTTTGCTCGTCATCAGCTCTCTTTGGGAAGAGCAGAGAAAGAGAAACTGTTGGTGGGGGGTTGATGGGAGGTGGGCGGCGGCTTCTTTCTCTAGGCATCCGGCCTCTCCTCTTCCTCGACTGCATGTGCTCATCGTGCACGCTCCCTGCATCTGGACCTCTTCAACAACCCCCACCCCCAAAGCACTGCCTCCTTCCACTGCTTACATTGTGTTTCTTTTTAGGATCACAGGCACAAAGAGTTGCCCTTTCCTCCATTAAAAGGCTTGTTCGCCTTTTCCCATGTGGACGCCCGGTCGCCTGTTCCAGAGCATGTAGAGGAATAGTGTGATCCGAGGTGTGCTGAAAAAAAAACATAGTTTCTCTTTCTTCCTTAAAGGATAAGAAAGTCATTATTCTATATTTTCTATACATTATGTGTTATATTATGTCTGACTTCCTGCGTTATACACAGTTCATACATTTGCAATTTTAGTTTTTTTAATGTGTAGGGTTTAGTGGCATCTACTGTTGAGGTTGCAGACTACAATAAACTGAATACACCTCACCTCACCCTCCTCTTCCACTGTAGAAATGTGGTGGTTCTTCAAAAAGTACATAACAAAATTAGAATTGAAGAGCTGACAATTACTACATACTAAATGTTTGGAATATAAATGTGTGTGTGTGTGCATGTGGGAGTATGTGGGGGATTTTGCACAGTGGTATTATTTGATTACTGCTTTATTATCTTGTGTTATTTGCCAAAAGAGGAGCTGCTCCCTCTGCATATATAAAAGGTTCTTTCTAAAGAAATGAAAACACACAACATTCTTATTTTTAGGTGATTATACTCTAATGAAAACATGAATAATATGATTAAGTTCTGCCAATACATCCACACTCACACACTGTCCTGTAAAAGAAAAAGAAAAAAAGAAAAAAAAAGTATAAAATACCTCATCATTGTAGTTCAAACAGGAAATAGTGAATTTGTTAGAGAACTATTTTCAGCAGTGGATTAATCCACATTCTGTGAGCTAGTGATTATAAATAAACTACCATGTGTTTGTTCATAGTGACGTCACAGAGTGCAACAGTGTGGAAGATCTTTTCTAAAAAATCAGTATACGGTATATTTTCTTAGGGTGTTATTAATTTTGTACTGATTAAATCCAAATTGTATTTACCAAGAAGAAGACATTTTAATTTGATTTAGTGATCTGCAGCAGTAATATCACTGTCTATTAACAGCTGTATGAATTGAGATTTATATCAACCTAAAAAATGTGAATAAACTGTTCAGTCTACACTTCATCCCTGCAGCATTAGTCCATGTTTATATTTAGTCTGCACTCACAGAAGAAACCTCTCCAGCATTGTTGCATGGAGCTCTTCAGTTCTCTTAAGTTCACTGTTTGCATCTTACCTGCCCAGGAACAACTCTCAGACACGTTCCTAACAGTGAATGTACCCCGAGTAGATGTACATTGATTAACTGAGGCAGATAAATAAAAAAGTAGTAAATAAAAATCATGTGTGTGTGATATTAACAGTTAACTACAATTATTCTTCACTTCTTCCTCCCTTTAAAAGAAGTGAAGAGAAATAACAGTGTCATCTGTAAATCTCTAGACTTACTCTGAAAAACATGTTTTTTTGTAACAGAGTATTTTATTCAGAAAAATCCAAATCTCACTGAACAATGTCATGTTTCCCTTATCAAGTAGTTCATGAATAATCTGTTAATTTCCATTTTAAAAGATTCAGTTCCAGCATTTCAAAATAAACAACCAACAAATGAAGTTTTTTGAAGCCTCTGCAGTACAAAAAAGGGGAAATGGGGGGTAGTCATTGAACTAGATGCCTCTTTCCTGTGTTTGCATGTTCTCAGGACCCCTGTCTGATGTCAGGGGCATGACGGAGATGAAACTCGGGGAAAAGGGGTGTCAGATGTATCCCTTCTGAAACTGTTAGTCCGCAGGATCATCCAGAAGCAGGATGCAGTGCTGCTATCGTCCTGCTTCCCGTGTGAATGGAAACCCAGACCCAGGCTCTATACTGGGGATCCCCCTCTCACACATACACACAACCACCACATCCCCAAACCCCACCAGGCCTTGGCACTGCACATCCAGCTCCTCCAGCCCTCTGCTGTCCTCCCCCTCGTTTCTGCTTCCCCCCCTGGCCCCTAATTGCTTTTATGCCTTTATTCTCACAGTGTGAGAAGTTTGACAATGTACATAAACGAAATTCCAGAATAGCAGCGGGATATGGAAAAAGCACATGTGGAAGCAGTTTGTTGCCCCTCTGGAGAAGACTGGGAATCTGCAGTTTTATAGATTTGTTCTGAGCAGAGAAGGATGTTGCTATTAAAGCTCAGGGCCCACTTCCACTTGCTTGTGCCTTGCAGGGACTAAATCCTCTCTTTTTAGGCCCTGTTGCACTACACAGGGTTATGTTTTGTGGAATGAACTGCCCATGTGTTCCTCACTGATTTGTGCAGATCCTTGTATAACTACTCTGCTTCATGCCAATTACATGAACTGAGATTGTTTTGTATCCAAGTAAAGTGAATTCCTCACAAGTGTATGGGTACTAATGAAGTAGTAAATGTTCAGAAAGTAATAAAATTCTGAACAGGCTAGCATCGACACAACAGGACTTTTTTACTAAACTTTCTTAAACAAAGCTGAGAACTGGCTAACAGCAACTCAAAGTAATAGAAAGTAGGTAAGTCCTGCACTTTAAACATGGTATTACATTAAAAATAATAGTCCATCAGAAAATGGAAGAGCAAAGGAACAAAATGGAAACTGACATTTACTGTATGAATAATTCTCTGTGAAGTAACATTTTCCAGGAAGCTGTGGAACAAGTTTAATATTCTAATGTATTCAGATTTATGTTGTAAAAAATGTTGCTGTAACTTTGGTGAGTGAATAACCAAATATACCAGCTACTGTGAATTAGCCTGTGTGGATGGTAAAGATCCAGTCACAGATAAGAACATCGACAAGTGTGAAATGTGGAGAGTTCAAGGAAATAACATGAGTTAGTTTAAGAGTTAGTTGACTGGTGACGTCTCTATCGCAGGTCAATTTGTTGACACATAGTCGCGATCCTGTCATAAATTTAGCCTAGCTTGAATTCAGATGTTTACTTGATACATCCAGTGTCACGCTGATGCTCTGCCCTGTTAATGTCCCGATAACTGTTTAAACAACAGTCATAACAGTCAGGAAACCAGAAGAATCAGACTCCCCAGACAATAGTTACTGTGTATTGCATTAAAAAAAAGTTCACGACAATTCAACTCCGGCAGCAACAGTTTGTCCACACACCCCTGCTTGCCTGCTCGACTTCCCTGAACATATATTACGAGGCTTGTTGATCACTTCCTGTCTGAAAAGAGCTCTAGCTTTTGTAGTCAGTATCAAAATCAAATCAAAATGCGCCAACAACACTGAGACGTTGCTCACGGTATATCAAATGGGCCAGTGATGATGACGATGTGGCTGTGATAAGTACATATTAAATGTGTGTGGTGGGAGTATGCGAGGGATTTTGTACAGTGTTATTAGTTGATTATTGTTTTATTATCATGTATCATGTTATTTGCCAAAAGCAGCATTCTGATCCACTGTTTCTTCCATACAAATTCAGTGGGAGCTAAAGAATTTCATCATCCTGAACACTATTGAGGAACCTCAGTGACTGTGAATTATGGGTGTATGTGTGGGCCTATGCTGACAGATTAATATCCCTATTAAATCCCTCTACCAGTAGATTAACCTTGTTTAAAATAGCTACATGAATGGAATGTGAAGGCATTCACTGAGGATTTACATAATGCAATGCTTTGAGTAGCAGTGTGGGCACTGTTTACTGTCAGACACATCTTTCTAGAATATATTTCTATTGACCTGTTCAGCAATTTGGCGTTAGAACACAAAACAAATTCCGTCTTCTTTACCTTTGTCTCTCCTCCAGCTCCAGTCCTCTCTCCACCCTCACTTCTACTGGAAGTGATGCCTTGTTTGCTGCTGTTTAACAACAAGGGAATTTGACTCTCACTGCTCTAATTGTGGGAGTCATGCGGGGAGGCTAGGTTACAGAGGGTAGGTGGTAAAGGTACAACCAACTCCAGATGTGGGTCTGCAAGTAAAAGCTCCCCAGACTGTGGAGTATAAATCTGATGACTGAAGCCATAAAAACAGGTTTTCCCTGCATCTTCAATGGCATCCCACAACCTCTTGGGTCACTGAGATTATTGCTCTACCTTTCACCAGTAAATAGTTGGCATTGCAGCCTTCCAGCAGACATTCCTCATCAGTGTTGCTTTCACAAAAGGAATTTAAAAAATGTTTATCATGCGTATATATTTTTGTCCTGTCCGGTTTGATTTGTAAAACATCTTTAATGAATGGATGCCTGTGGCTCAGGTGGTAGAGGGCTTCCTGGCTTCTACAGTCCAGTCGAAGTGCCTTTGGGCAAGATACTGAACTCCAACTTGTTCCAGATGGCTGTGTCAATGGTGTATATGTGGGTGTGTATTGTGAACGCTTTGGATAGGATTTGGATAGCATTACAGTATATCACTACTGATGACATGCGAAAGGGTGAGTGTAACAAGTGTTGTATTGAGTGGTCAGTAGACCAGGAAAGCTCTAAAAACAAGTCCATTTACCATTCAATGAGTCCTTGGACACACAAATGTACTCCTAATGTCGCTAATGTTGCAAAGGGAGAGAGAGAATACTCTCAGAAGAGTAGAAGAGAAGTTCTTTGGAGACTGACTGTGACTAACTGTCATTCCAGTAACTCATATCACCACCAAGGGAGCACAAAAATTCCTATTTGTCAGATTTTTTTTTTTTTATTCTTGTGGATCTGGGCCTGTATTAAAACCACTGCAAAAGACTGAATTGATTCAGAAGATGATGACGTGGGATCCGGGAAGTACAGTTTGACATTAAAAAGATTTAACACGTACTAAAATGTTGCACAGAAATGAAGAAAACTATGAGCAGACTTTATCACCGCAGCACACTATGATTTCCAGGAACAGCACAAAGCATTCACATAACAAAGTAATCCACCTTTCCAGCCTTTAATTAATTATTGAAAAACACAACTTTTTTGGCCATACAGCCCTGCTTCCCTTTCTTTTGTTATGATGTACTGGAGTTGAGATGTACTTTAACTTTCTAGTCTTCCAATCACTCAAAGCGTTTTTTGCACTACATTCACCCATTTACACACATTCATACACTGATAGCAATGGCTGCCATGCAAGGTGGTAAGAGCTAAACATTCATTCACATTCACATATCAATTAACCATTGGCTGGTTTGGGAGCAATTTAGAGTTCAGTATCTTGCCAGGACACTTCAACATCCAGACTGGAGCAGCCGGGGATCGAACTGTCAATCATCTGATTCGTGTATGTCTCTATGTCCAGAGAGTTGCTGAAATGGTCCTACTGGATGGAGGTCCTAAATGGACATACTACCCCTACCAATTCAATTGGTAATTCAATATTATTTATATAGCGCCATATCATAACAAAAGTTATCTCATGACACTTATCATACAGAGCAGGTCTAGACCGTACTCTTTGTAATATTATTAACAGAGACCAACAGTTCCACCATCAGCAAGCACTTGGTTACGGTGGCGAGGAAAAACTTCCTTTTAAGGGGCAGAAACCTCAAGCAGAACCAAGCTCATTGGTGGATGGTCTAATAGTATATGCAGTGGACGTCGTGCAGGACCACAGCAGCAACAAATCATTAACTAACTATAAACTGTAATGGAGATATGGTAGCAATAATGACAGCAATAATGTAGTGGACGTCATGCAGGACCACAGCAGCAGCCACGATCCATGAGAACCTGCTGGACCTTGTCTCATTAATGTATGTTAAAGCATTAATGAGACAATGTCCACAAGAGATTCAGAACAAATCAGACACTGCAGCCAAATTCTCAGGACATGGTGGTAGCCGGTCTAGGTGGGCCACAAGGTGCGCCAAAAAGACAGTGGCAAAAAAGCTGAGCCAGAACCAATAAACAGTAAATGACAGAGAAGGAGCACTGATAGAAAGCTAATTTCTGATTGTTTCACTGTGAGTGACATTCAGCACAAATAAAAAAAACACACGCAACCCCCAATACAGTCACAAAACCCTGCAGCTACTCACTGCAATGCCTGATTTGGTCTGGATACAGCCTTGTGTTCACTATATTCTGCTCATGTATGTTTGTTGAATAGAGGGTTGTGGAGGCTTGCTATTGTATGGTGAATGTTAAATACTGTAGAACAAAAAACCAATCACTCATCAATCAATTTGTCATTTGAGCTGATTGGCTATAATGGGGTCCTGCTATTTAGCCACCTGCTGCTAGCCCTATCCACCAGCTAATAAAGAACAATAAGCACAAATTAACAAAGCAAACTGAAAGGAAACCATAACAAATCCCTCAAGGGGAACACATTTATACTCTGTTAAACTGTCTCAGAGCAAGTTTATATTAAATTAGGCCATGAAGCTGATGTAATAGCTTCCTTCATTCACTAAAAGGTCAGCAGCACCATCAAGACAGTTTGCAGTTGGAAATGGATTGAACTCACAATGACAAAGTTCTCTTTAGTACATTCATTATACTTGTTTTGAGTCTGCATGAAAAAAAGTGTTATAAAACGGGCTTTTATGATGGAAAAATCATTCTGTGTCAGTTAGTCTGTCAAACAATTTTCTCCAGGGGATAAACCTGGTCATCTATGGGCCACATCACCATGAACATGATGCTGTAAAAATACTTTCCCCACAAGATTAAACCTAATGCTTGGTCATTTTCATGAACTCCCTTTTTCTATCGGGACCAAAGTTCTACATGCAAAAAAAAGTAACAAAATCTAATGATCACATTTGTACTCCTCAGAGGATGAATCCAGTTCATTTTGATGCACCATGAGCTCCTCTTCAACACCACTATTTTCTCTCTTACTTCCCCCTTCTATTGGTGAGTCCATGGTGCCAAAAATGTGCTTCATGTGTTTTGACATTTGCACAGGGAACAAGTTTTTGCTCAGAATCTATGAGGGCTGTTTGAGGAAACATTCTGAGACAGCATGCTTAAAAACTATGAGCCATAACAGACCTTCAAACCTTGCTTTGATAATCCAACTCCACACAAAAACAGCTGCTCAAATTACAAATGGACCTTCTGCAGAATTTGTCCCCATCCCCCATATCACTTTTTTGAATGTTATCATAGTATATATGCAGTATTTCCTTATAAAATGGAAAAATGGATAAAGATTTGGTGACAACCACCATAGCTGTGCTAAGCTTAAACACCTGTTAATCAAGTCGGAAAAATACTGACCAAAAGGACATGATACTGGGTTGTCCTCAAGGATGATGTGGTCAAAGAAGATGGACAATGTTTCCCAGATGTTGGATTTTTAATGTTAAGATGCTGATCATATTATCTGTCCAAAGATTTCACGAGTGTTTTTGTCTCTGTTGTTTACCGTCCTGCAGATGTAAATTTGAAAAATACAATACAGGAATTGTAGCTGTTGACTTCTTAAGTTTCTTAAAGAACAGTGAAAGCATCTTATCAAGAAAGCATTCTGATTGGAAACAACTGCAATACGATGTAAACAACCCAAGGCAGACGGGTTCTGCAGCGGGTTTAGTCACCCGTCAACATCATTGGTATCTATCTACAGAGATGGTGAGGTGCCTATGCAGAGCCCAAAGGCTACAATAAGACATATACTCACCTGAGCCATAGTCTGTTCACCCTGCTGCCTGTCTGCCAAGCGATACAGAAGTATCCACTGCTGTGCCACCGGACTACAGAGCAGCTCCTTTTCCTCGGGCTGTGAGATTCCTCAACTCATCCTCTGCACTCCATAAATAAATAACGGATCATGGAATGTTCTGGCATACTGTATATGTATGAGTATATTATTTTATTTTATTCTGTTTGCATTTATCTGTATATACTCTATTTTCTATCTGTGTGGAGCATGAACTTGAATTTCACTATATAACCTTGTGTTGTGAAATGACAATAAGTGAAGCTTGATACTTGATCATTTGAAATTAACTAAGGTTCTCTCAAGCCTTTTAGCATATCACTCTCTCTGTCTTGTCAACTTTGAGATAAATGTTATTTTACTACTTGGTTGTTAATGGTTGCCTACTAACAGCTGCATTAATTGTTCTATCATAAGATGCTGTCATCCTTTGATTATGTCTCCACATTTTGTTTCAGGAGAAATTATGTCGTTTAGGTTCAAATTCTTTGCAGCACTGGCATATTGACTCCAGTTAAGCATGTTGCTGGTTCTTAATATTTTTCTCTAAATCATGGCCCACATCTTCAATTAGTTTTTAAAATCTGTAATAGTTTTTATACTCGGCTGAGGTGGAAAGGTTGTCAAAGCGATAAAAACAAAATGAGACAGGCTTAAAAAATAGTTATGAATGTACAAGAGGTATACAACTGAAGAGACAAAAACATCCGATCTGTGTGGAGAGATGAGGAGACCAGTTGGAGAGCTTAAATGGCATTATCTCATTGTGTCCTCTTCTGCAAACGTATAATGGCACCCAGCCAGAGAATGAATGCCACCAAATGCCCATCTGCATCAATTAACTCTTAATATACACATGTTCACATTCACCACAGTAGTGGATAGATAGTTGCCACCTTGGCATTCTCACAGTCAGTTTCATGAGGTTGTCACCTGGAATAATTTTCCTAGTCTTGAAGGAGTTCTTGTACATGTCTGTTTTTACTTCACTCTAACTCATCCCAAACCGTCTCTGCTTGGTTTAGGTTGGGTGATTGCGGAGGCCTGCTGATTAGTTTCCTCAAATTGTTGCAGCTAGATCTGCTAGCTCTTCTCTGCCAAAACAAGTCACAAGAGTGCAATCGCTGTCTGAGTGTATTTTATTCAGACAGCCAAAGTTTTATTTTGTCATGTCATCAAATTACTTACAGTACACATTAAATGTCAATTAGCTAGAGCTGATATCATCTGCCACCGATGATGCACAAATAGTAAAAGCAACACTGGCTTAAACCGCTTAAACCTTACCTGACTGATCAGACTAATTTACTAATAGATTAAGTTAGGGTTAGAGCTTCGAGAATGCAAGTAACTGGTTATGCAACGAAGTAAGCCCTAAACATCTAAGCTAAGCTGGTCTGTAGACACTGAATTGGAAGATGATTCACTCTGTTACAAGGATTTAAAATAACTTTTTAATGGCATTCTACCATGCCCTAGCAACAAAACTGCACACATATTGTCAAAAAGTCTACATGGGTGCTGTCATAATGGGCCATGAAGAAAGTCTCAGCTCTCTTGTTTGGAGCTTTGTGAGAGGTATTTGTATGCTCACAACTCATGACAGAACTCATCAAGTTAGCATAAATTCCTCTGAGGGGGGATTTTCCCGTTGAGACACAGATGGAGAGTGTGACCACAAAACCTCACACAGAAAGTTAAATTGAATTTGGCTTGAGCAGAACTTCAAACTGCTGTGAGTCACCAACAGCAGAACAGCAGTGTGGTCAGAGTCACAGGCGATTCTACAGTCTGTTGGGGCCCTAAGCAAAAATTCCCAGGGGACCCTTCCGACCAGTGTTCATCACCACTATGTTATAAATAATCTGACACCAATGAAAAATGTATGAAATCAAAACGTTTTTTATTCCAAATGTTTACATACCGTACCATACTTAACGTGAAGAAACTTGTAATTTTGAAAATATAAATGTAAAGAACAATAAAAAACTAAATAAATAACTAAATAACAACAAGGTTGTTATTGTAAATAACTCACACTATAAGGCTAGTGCTTTTAAAGCACTGGTTCAAATTTTTGCCTTGGCTAGTGCAAATGCCTTGGCTAAAATGTGCTCTAATGAAGAAGTGTTCACATCAGTAGAAAGTTGGCACAATTTGCATTTGGTTGGGGCACTTTATCGGTCTGTTTTGTGGTCATACATTTAAGTAATGATCCTGATAAGAGAGAGATTTTTAATTGTTCTCCTTGGGCATAGCTTTCATTATTCGTTGCTATCAAAGCATCTATAGCTTAATGCTAGCTATTAACTCTTACAAAATTTTATTAGTTACAGAAAAAGCTGTTTTTCCATCCAAATCACTCCAATACATTTTATACCTTCAACAAACACCCATGTCCACACAGCAAGCATGGTACAACAAGTTAAGGTAACTTTACAGTAAATACTGCATAAAAAGTTAAAAACAAGTTAAAAGTTAAGAAAAACTTTAGCATGTAAATAGCTGTTAAGAGGGCTTCAATATTATAGTACTGAATACTCCATTTTTAATACTGTAACATTATAAGTTAGCTTATTTAATAAACGTAACAATGTTGTTACGTTTCAAACTTAACGTTAGACTAACGTACTGGGGAGACACTTGAACAGCAGCTAACATTTGTGTAAGATTGCGTTATTTGCAGGTTCTAACTGAGACATCAAAGTAAAAGGTTAAAATTAAAAATGTCACAATATAGCCAGAGATATTTATAAGGCACTCAACTATGGCTATTTCATATACAGCCGCAGGTACCAATTCATGACCTCGGCTAAAATGTTAAATAACGCCTTCTTGACAATGCCTAGAAAATAAGTAAAAGATGCAAAAATAAAAAACGATCCACCCAAGCCACACAAGCACTGCGATGACTCTCCTACTTCATAAAACCTGCTCAACTAAACACAATAAAACACCTAAAATGGTCGTTCTATGACCGCACAGTCGAAATAAAACAAAACATAAAAACAATCAATAAAACTTTATAAAAAGAAATAATATATACTAAAGGCCAGGCCAGGCAGCAGCGGCAGTCTACTCTGAAAATGCCAAAATGTTGTTATGTGTGAATACAGTTAATGATAGGTATAATTCAGGAGTTACCTTAGCTGTTTTAAAATGTGTTTGTTCCAGACCACACGGGCAGTCAAAGGTAAAGGGCTGCTAATTATATTGCCCCCTGCAGATTAGGTGGGAGTGCCAAAACACTCTGCTGGTTCCATTAGGTTTAGGGTTAGTTCCAGGATCAGTGTGCTGGATTTTGCAGCATCTGCATGGTGCTGACTCCCTTTGACATCTCCTTCCAAGTGTGAAGGAAAAACTATGGTGACTGCAGAACACACATAAGAGGATCAGTCAAGAAGAATCTGAAACCTGTGTTATAGCCTCTTCACTTCCTTTATCGGACTCATCGTGTCACTGAACTAACCAATCAGAAGCTCAGACTTAGACTGAGGGAATCAGAGAGGCAGATTCAACAGAACATCGTAACTGTCTTCAAGATGCCGTTGTAAAGATTTAAACACATAAATAAAACAACATAAATGATGTGTAATATAAATATGTAAATAGTTAATTGTTTAACCATTGTAAACACATTTTTAGTAAATGAGCTCAAATATAAATTATATGAACCTCTGAACCTTACAACTCTCAAAAATGAATTAACTTTGTTACGGCCGCCGCCGTTTCAGCCCATTAGGTCTCTTGTGTCTATCCCAGTAGGTAAATGCAGGTGTGCGGGGGCCGTTAACGGATTGGTTCCTGGAAACCAAGAGGATTGGGATTGGTGCGACGCCCTCTGCATCCTCTCCCGACGAGCCAATCCGCTGTGTCCAATTGTCCTGGCCCGGGGCATTTAACTGCAGCCGCCTGAGCATCGTGGCGGCTTTGTGTTTGGTGTAATTTTGTAAGCTTGCCTCGTATTTTGTGTTTTGAGAAGGTTGGTGTTGGAAGTTCTGGGATTGGGCAGGGTTTAGTTTTGATTTAAATACTGATTACATATGAAGAGATTTTTTGTTAGATTCATTAGATTAAGGGGTGCTGTTTTCGATGTTTTTTGTTATTGATAAAAATAGATTAAATAGTGAGGTTTTGTTTCTGGTTTTGTTCTTTTCAACAGCACTCGTGTGCCCTTTTTGTTCCCTTTTCCCTCACCACCTTTTGTTAAATTAAGAAAATGAACGGACGAACCTGATACAAGTGTCATTTTTCTTTTTATTTCTTATCCCCATTCTATGTTACGGCTCACCTAACGAGCCGGGTCGTAACAACTTAATGAAGCTTACATATATAATATAAGTCTTATTCAAAGGTAACAAAACAAAATGATTTCTGAAATCTGACACACTGGACCTTTAAAAAGAAGGTCAAGGTTTACTGAGGTTGTCTATAGCCAGGTTTAACTCCCATGAGGTCACATCTATCCACCTGCCCGTGTGCAGAGACATTTTATAGAGACATGTAAAAGGCATGCAAGTGGGCAAAAATATTCTTAGAAACACAACTGGAAACCAGCTGTACCTCAGTGCTGACACAGAGCCGGTCCTGCACTGGTTCTTGTTTGTTTAGTTGTGCTCGGGGTGTTGCAGCAGAGCTGTAGTAGTGTTCTGACTCACTCTGCAGCAGCTGACACTTTGAACACAGTGTGAAAATGACAGAACTTTGAATGGAAATGGTGGGCCTGTGTCAAATTCCAGTGAGTCACCATTAAGCGGCGTACATCCCTCTCTCACCTCCCCACATCTGGACGCTGTTAACATTCCTCACCGCTCGTGCACACACAGACACACACACACACACACAAAAGTACTGTTAAATGTGTAGCTGTGCAGACACTGTATACAGTATGTAACAATTTAGTCTTGATTGTTGCTGTTAAAAGGATGTTCGCAAACCCAAGAACTCCTGAAAACACACACAGACACATCCCAGTTATAAGTGAGAGATGGCGTGTACTTGTACTGTACCATTTCCCTTCATATTCCCCCAACACATACACACACACTCATACACGTCCTTGCACACATTGAGAATAAGTTTTGTCAAAGAAAATAAGATCAGCACTTATTTCTATTCTCAAAGATGATCTAAAGTGATTTTACACAGTATTCTAATTTAGACATTAAATCACTACTGAGTCGCTACAACTTCTGCTGAGGGAAGCGTTATCATATAGCTTCCACTGCACAAAATGAAACTTTGATCTCTGCATTGAATATTTAGTATTTTACTAAATGTTTAATATGTGGCATGAGAGTTACTTTAGCACAATGACTTTAAAGTTCTCGGTACTAACTAAAGTAGTACTGTAGTTAACCTGTGATAACAGAAACAGTACTCAGTACCTCAGCTGGACACATCAGTTTCTTTAGTTGACACAGCTCTCCCTGCTTCCAGGACCAATCAAACATTCTCACCTCAGTGACAAAAATGTATTTTCTAGTGCTTTCCAAAGTTACAGACATGACCAGTGGTGTAGTTGTGTATATGCAGCTATACACACATCTAGGGAAGAGGACTTACTGTACTACCTCCCTAAAAATAGCCACAGATAGGAATTTGTGCACATCTCGGAGACTCGGGCTGCAGCCACTCCTGTTACAATCTTTCAGGAAATCTGTGATGGCCGCCAACTGTCAGTGCTCCTCCTGCTGTCTTGTGTTTTGTTTTTGTTTTTTTTCATTTTGCAGGTTGACTGTAGAGGTAGATATAGACAGAGCCATATTACCCTGTGGTCTAGCATCTGAGCGGGCTGGTTCTGCAGGCTGGCTCCTCATTTAGTCTCACATACAGTAATTGACCACTGACTGTGGCTGTGACTCAGGAGGTTGAGCGGGTCGTCCACTCATCATCAGTCTGCGGTTTGATCTCTGGCTCCTCCGGTCTGCATGTTGAAGTGTCCTTGTGCAAGATATGAACCGCAAATTGCTTGTGTAAGCGTGTGTGAACAGCACACATAGATTCAACACTGCAGACACCGCTGACTTATGCACTGCAGATTCATGAATTATGTTGCTTTTGTAAATATTGTTTACATTACTTTGACTCTTGTGTGGTCTCGCTGCACTGTGACAGACACCTTTGTTCCCTGACTTTATCCTTTAAAGGAATAGTTAAACATTTTGGGAAATGTCTAGCAGAAAGACTGGATGCAGTGGGAAACGGCCGGTCCAAAGTGAAAAACACCTCAGAGTTTCTCCACTTAAGAAGCAACTTCTTTGTTTAATACATGGACAAACAGAAATCTAAAAACAACAATTAGTGGGTTTCGAAGGAATTACGTACTATAAACAAACCTTAACCATAGCAATAGCAGATCAGGATCATATGAATCATATTTTGACAGTGATTAACAGTGGCAGAAAATGACTATGGACATTTACTCAAATATTGTAATTAAGTAAAATTTTGAGGTCCTTGTACTTTACTTGAATAATTCCTTTTCCGTACTACTGTACAGTTCTACACCATCAGGAAATCATGTGTTTTTTTTCCACAGTTACACACACAGCTGTTTACCTTGCAGGTTTAGATTAATAATACAAAATATAATCAGGGATTTACTGATCCGTTGATTCATGAGCATCACCTTTACTAGCTGCAACATTAAAGTGATGAACAGATTAATGCATCTACAATTATAATCCATTATAGCATGGTTCAGGTAAATACTCGATTCTGACTGGCTCCATTAATCCTTCATATAGAACAATTACTTAGTAATTCCAGTGAAACCATAAATGTAAAATGAAAATATTTTATTTACAACACTGAGTGTAGTCCTTTAGTGCTTCATCACCACCGGATGGCGACTGTAACACACATGCTGCAAGAAGTTCACCGCGCCTCTGAACTTACTTATTATCTGTGTAAGCAATCATCTCACATCGACATTACTATTAAATCTGCCACGTCAGGCTGACAGTAAATTACAGAGCTGATCTATAGTTTAAAAAAAAAATCCTGATTCAAGAACGCTAGCACAGCTCCATAGCTAGCTAGTCTTGTTGTGAAATGTACTGTGAAATGACATTCACCATTTGTCAACCACCCATAGTGTTACTGACTTTGAATCTTGCCAGCATAACGTTAGCTTTGTGGCATGTACCTGGGCCAAAGGGCTCGATGAGCTGAGCGGACTAGAAACATCTCTCATTACCAAGTAGTATGTAAGGGTCATCCTATTTATTGGAGTAGTGACTGCACACATACAAATACAAAACGAATGGTCTTCAGTTTTTTCTTTGGCAAGTCACCATGGTATTAGAAAGATAATACCCTTTGAGGTGTCGATAATCAGAAATTAATGTTGACAGGGAGGCCAGGAACAGTGGACAGGAGGACAGTCGCCTTTGTGGTTGTCGCTGTACGTCAAATTGCTACCAACCTCCTGGTTAGAGCTTACATTTACATTTAGTCATTTAGCAGACACTTTTATCCAAAGCGACTTACAGAGAGGGGAACAACCATGGTACAGTGCGATAAGAAGCGTTAGTGCAGCAATAAGTGCTATGACAGTTCTTAAAGGGGTAGCTTTCTCATTTCCAGTTGTAGGTAGTGCTAAGAGAGGAGGTTCTCTCTGAAGAGCTGGAGGTCTTCAGGAGATTTTTAAAGGTAGAGAGGGACACCCCTGATCTGGTAGGAAGTGGTAGTGCGTTCCAACAACGGGGAACAACAGACGAGAAGAGTCTGGATTGCCTTGAACAAACAGGAGAGCCAGGCGATAGGAGGGCATTCAGGTAGGTAGGTGCAGTACCAGAGACAACTTTGTAGGCGAGCATTAGCGCTTTGAATTTAATGCGGTCTGCAACAGGTAGCCAGTGGAGCTCAATGATCTTTTGGGTTGGTTGTAGACCAGGCGCGCCACCGTGGATCATCTGAAGAGGTTTCACTGCTGCAAGGCCTGTCAGGAGGGCGTTACAGTAATCTAGTCTTGAAATGACCACAGCTTGTGTCAGGAGTTGAGTGGTGTGTTGTGTTAAGTATGGTCTGATTTTTCTGATGTTGTAAAGTGCAAAGCAGCATGACCAGGCAACTGAGGCGACATGATTGGAAATGGTTAGTTGGTCATCAATCATTACCCCTAAGTTTCTCACCACCCTGGTGGGGGCATAATAGTAATATACAGAGTAATATAGTAGTATACATTACTCTGGAATGGGCTATACTGCACCATGAAGACTTTTACGTTTGGAACATTAAGTATATTAAATATTTTGGAATTTTTATTGAAGTATATTTTTGAATACATGTCTTTTGGTGATGGTTTTGAAGCAGGCACTGTTCCAGAGAGCCACTAATATGGTCACTAGTATGCATCTTTTTTTAAACCAATAAGAAAGGATGCATTTTGTCAGTTAGTTTTGTGGATTTGGTTTACACCCAACCATACTACAGTCAGATGCATTGTGTGTTCCTGGTTAAATACAGTAAGTGGTATGAAAGCTTGGATGATGTGGTTATGCGGTCATGCAGTGGCTACTATTGGTTGTAGCTTCTTATTCAATGAAGCATCATTACATAAAATTGGATGCAAGGAATGGACTCATGTGGCTCAGGAGGTAGAGCGGCTCGTCCACTAATCAGACGGTTGGCGGTACGATGGCCGGCATCTCCAGTCTGCAGTGTCTTTCCCACTGAAACCCAAATTGCTTTCACAGTGGTGAGTGTGTGCCATCAGTGGTACCTGCTTCTCTTCATTCCCTTAAAGGTAAGTGTCAACAGCACAAATTTGCATGTTGCGGAATTGAATCATCCGCAACCTGAGCATCTGCAAACAAATCCACTGATCAGTGACTCTTTCAAAAGTTTTTTTTCTTTTTTTCCACTTCTCTCCCAAAGTCAATATTGATTCCAACTTTCTCCCAAACTCGTAAATTAAAAGAACATTTTTGTCCCAAAATGTTGGACTGTTCTTCCTGACTCCATGAATGTAACTTTGAATGCAGTGAGCCAGCACCACCAGAGGAAAAAGGTCTCATGAATAAGCGTGGAAAGACTCCCTCAGCCTGTCACCAAGAGAGCGAGTGGAATATTCACCACCTTCAGTGTGGAGTTTGTCCTGCGGGTGCTGCAGTGATGGGTACTGGGACCCCTCCCTTGTCCTTCAGTTGACCCCGTTTTAAAGCCAGTCTGTCAGGGAGAGAAGGCTCACAGCTGGGCGCATACCGCCTTAACAACTCCCCCTCTGTTTACCTGTGAACTTGAACCCCATTCAGAAACTGGTTAGACCGCTGTGTGTGTGTGTGTGTGTGTGTGTGTGTGTGTGTGTGCACAACTTCAAGTGGGTACATGCAAGTATATATAACTTTGCCTGTCAACATGTTTGTGTGTGTGTGTGTGTGTGTGTGTGTGTGTGTGTGTGTGTGTGTGTGTCAGTAGCTGTGTGAAGTGCCGTAGCCTGAAGGTATTGGCTGTAAAGACTTTGAACTGGCTGCTTTAACAAATATGTAAATAATGTGAGAAGATGTTTCTTCCTTCTCTCCTAGTCTTTATTTGCCCGGACAAAATATTTGCAGACAACCAAATGAACTAAACATTATGTAAACTCCATGTCATTTTTATCACTGCTATGTTCAGTAGTGCTTACACTTCAGCTGTAACGCCCTTTAGGGTACAAGGATAAGGCGTGAGTATAGCACAAGAAATTTTTGATTATCAAAGTCAGTCTTTATTTAGAGGTCAAACTGAAAGTAAGCACAGCTCAAATGTTGCTAATGATCCTTTTTCAACTCTCGGCGACCAAGCACTCAGCACAGAATAGATGCTCAGGTCATGCTGTTGGTGTTTGTAGCACAGTGTAGGTACACAGCTGTCTCACTGCAACAATTCAGAATGTTGTCTCAGGAAAAACCCCTTGGTGGACTTTAACACTAGAGAAGGCAATAATGCATGTATAAAAATCTTATATTTTGTATTTTATCATAATCACAACCTCTGTTTTCTATGAGAGTTATTCCCCGATCATGAGAAAGTGTGTCAAAGACAATAACTGTTTTGTTAAGTCAAAGCTTCTTTGACAGTGATGTAATAAAATACTGGTTCTTACTGGAACTTCAATCTAAGTAGAGAAGAAGAAAACCAGACTGTGAGAACAAAGGAGTAATAATTGGGCATTTTTGTACAGTACCTACAGGGTACAGCACCGGGAAACAAAACTGAGCTTGCCTTGTGGCTTTCTCTGGCAAAAAGCCACGCTAAACCCATTTTGTTTGTTACATGCCCCACATCTTTGCATGCCTCTATTTTCCAGTTTTCAACAATGCTCTTGTCCTCTTTTCTGTTTTGAATTAGTATTCATAAATTTGCCTTGCAGCTATTATGCAACTCTTGCTTTTTTATATATTATACAGATAGTTTAACAATTTGGCAGATACTTATTTGCTTTCTTTCTGAAATTTGAGAGAGCTTAAGAGGTGTTGGTAGGTGTTTCACCACACCCTGACTCCAGCAAGAGATTGATATCCATCTGAACTGTCTTAAAGAAAGCCAGTGTTCTCAAAATGTTACACCAGGTTTCCAGACATGAAACTTACTTCAAAACTAAGACCATGGAAATATCCCAGGAGACATTCCTATTGGGGAAAAAATCTGTTGGACTAAGTTAAATCGATGTCCAGGAAACCGTCTTTGAGCTTTAAATTTGGCCATGTCTATTTCAGACCCCCCCAACCCCCCAAACACAAGTGTATACACTGTAATTTTCTGTGTATTATTAGTTCCTCAATGTGTTTCTTTTTATATCTCTATAAACATTTGTAGAAGACCGCCAAACACAAGTTTACTGCTTATGGCTGCACAGCCAAGAAAAAAAAGAAAAAAAAATCTACCAGACACCCTTTTGTATACCTCCAGCAGTACACACAGGCTTTTTATATTTCCCTGAACACACACACACACACACTGGCCCTTGATGAGTGGATGTGTCGGTAAGTGTTCCCATCTAAAAGAGGAGTTTTCAGGACACCTTTGAGATATTCCATGAAACACAAGTGTATATGATCTCCCTCTTGATGATACAGAGTTGTAGTGCGACAATAAGCAGAGAACAATCTCATTTATCTTTTTCTTTGTTTGTCATCACGGGACTTTGTGTCTTCAGCGGGCCGTTATATTTCAGCAGAGACATTATTTCATTCAATAGTTCAAAATGTATGATGTGTCCTCTGCCCCTCGTCTGTCATATTAAAACGTGCATTACAGACCATAATTTGAGGTTGAACGTTCATCTCAAATGAAAAAAACAACAGGAGCAGAACCCAAAATGCAATCAATGGAGGCAGAGCTACTTAGAGAAGAAGAAGGCAGGATGCAAGGTAACAGACTAGAAAGCAAGACGTGAACTATATAACAACTAACGATGAGCTGACAGGTAAATGGGCTGGTTAAGTTCTGCAGGGCGAAAACAGGTGCGCGGTGAAGGTCAGGTACCTGCAGGGCTGATCAGAGAGGGTGTGCAGATGGGTGGGGCTGTCAGGTGATCAGGTGAGCCTAAGGACAGGTGGGACAGAGAGACTGACTGCGACACAAATACATGCTTGTATTCAGCTACTACAAAAAACAACCAATCAGCTGCCCTGATGTATTATTTGTAAAATAAATAAAACACTGATCTCACTGACCGTTCCAATCGCTTCAGTCACTGTTATCCTTCCTGTAGATGATTCACATTAAAAACCTGTCAGCTCAGTGGAGTGATCTTTACCACTGACCAACTGTCAATTATAATTAAACATACTTGTTAAACAGGTGAGAGAGAAATGGAAACATTAAGGCAAATAAAGGCCTGAGGTAAATTACAGCTCTGGCATATTCTTCATTTCTGTTACAGACTTACAAAAGTATGCAATTTAAATCACGTTGTTTACATGAATTGACTGATAGTGGCCAATATTATGAGTACAGTCTAGACCTGCTTTATATGGAAACTGTCATGAGACAACTTCTGTTAGGTTTCCATATAAATTAAATAAAGAAATTCAATTAAACTGAACTGATCTTTGACTAACTTCCTTTTCTTATATTTTTATGTAATAAGTTAAGTTTACTCTACTGATTATTTTCTGGATTTTAAAAATAATTTCTAAATAGCAAATGAGTGAAAGAACATAAATGAGGATAGTAACATACTTTATAGTGATACACGCATTGTTGCAGTTAAATGTTAGAAGAATTCGTTAGTCTGAGCAGTGATGGCTGACAAGTGAATAAAAAAGGGCCAGTCAGAGAAAATCAAACTTAATCAGATGTCACATTTCTGCCAGCACAGTTTGACTGACAAGTGCTCTCTGGGGAGCGGAGTACAGAAACAGCACAACAACGAGCACATAGCACCAAAGATGGAGATGAAATCAATCCCGAATTACCACTTGTAGGCCGCAGACACCAAGTCTTTTAAAAGTACTTGGACACACGCCCACCTACTGTCTACAAATGAACATGCAATTCTCTCCGCGGCTGAGTACGTCGCTGGCGTGGCGAGCCTGCGTCTGGTCGAGACAGCAAGGGGTTAAGCTGGCGGTGGCTGGTGTGTTCGCAGCAGGACGGCAGTGGCCGGGTCTGGGCCGGCCTCCAAACAGATGTTGGTTTGTTTCAGGGCTGTGGTTAAATAGTTGGATGGCGTTCCAGCACACAGGGGAGAGAAGAGGGGATTAGAGCTGTGAGGATTGCAGCTGCACAGAGAGAAAGAGAGCAGGAGGAGCGAGAGAGAAACACAGATTAAAAAAAAGAGAGAGGCTGAAAGCCAATGATGCAGTGCTGAATAAAAAGGATGGTAAGCTGCGTGACCTACAGTCTTTGATTACCATAATGCAAACCACCAGCAGACACAGAAATTAATTGGACTTCCAGAAGATGGTAAATTTATGCTTGATTTTAGGTTGTCGTTCCATTTCAGTTTTCCTTCGAATTTTTATTGATGTCTTAAAATACCCGGAACAGCATTTTTGAAAAAAAAGCTTATTTTCTTTCTTACCATTAGTGAAATAAGAGTGCTCTCGCCAAGTTCAGAAGTACACCTACCAACCATGGATACATAAAGATAACTGTATACAGCAATGGAGGCCAGGCCCTGTTCCTTATGGAAGCTGCTCAGTGTCACATGAAGCCAAAAAAGTTTGATTTGTGGGTATAAGGTAACCTGGATCTTCTGCATTGTGGGCCTCATAAGGCAAGTGTACTAAAGACTTCATCCAGCCAAGCCCTTGCTTAACTTGAATGGGGATACTACAACAAGTATTGACTTCATAACTGGGGTGAATGAGATATGTAGTGTAAAGCGCTTTGAGTGGTCGGAAGACTAGAAAGGTGTTATATAAGTACAGTCCATTTACCATAACAAATTATAATGGATGCTGATCAGAAAACAGGGTTTTGAGAGAGCTTAATATATCCACCAGTAACCTATAAGCTCACTCTGATAACAGAGGCAGATTTCTCAATTCTTTGTCATTTTTTTAAACAATTAGTTCTTGTTTTCAGACAAAATGTAGCTACATAATTTAGCTAACAGTAGCTCCATAAGTTGATAGTGTTTTTTGTCTGACTTGTTTTAGAATAAGAACAGTGTTAAAGGTCTTAAATATGCATTTGATGGCACACATCATATAATGCTTAAAGTTTGGCTGCAGGTAACATACTATATACACACTGATTTTTAACTTTTGTAATGCAATCTCAGGTTAAATTGGTTGGATTGTAAACTTCCACTAATGGAACAAAGATAAGCACAGGCCTGCTAATCTTACCAGTAACTCCACAGACTAATCTAGTTAGTAGCCTCTGTTTTTGAAATACTAAACTTATTACAGATAATTGTACCTTAAAATAACAGCTTCACTATCATGTTGATGCTATACTGACATGTCATAGGGTCTGTCATGGATGTCTGCTGGTGTTTCCTCAAAGCTGAGTTTACAGTGAAGTAAACTGCTGTGAACTGTAGCCAGAGATGGTTTAGAAAGGAGTCCACGCACTGAAGACTAATTTCCTGTATCTGTGTCACGTGGGTTTAGCTACTGCCGCCCGCCTATAGGAGACCAGCAGCAGGTCCTGAGTCTGTTGATTGAATGGGAGAAGTGAATGTGAGTGCAGATTTTGAGCGATTCTTTTGCGTCATAGTCACTTCAGAATATCGGACTCAAAGTTGTTCTCACAATAAAATTACATTTTTCAAACAGACAAATCAGCAGAAAATCAACTTTGTTTGCAACCCTAACCCTTCAAACAGGGAGACAGGAAGTGTATATCATTACATATCATTGGTGCAGATTGTGATCTTCTATTTTGGAAAATCTTTGCTGTTGGCTGCAACATTACTTTCTGGACTGATTGTTCAGAGCATGGTAGCATAAACAGCTTTGAACTGCTGGGAAGACGTTTTCTGAAACTTCTAAGGCCAGTCCTGACAAAGAGTCCACTGGGCCTAATTTATATCATAGCATGAACACGGGTAGCACCCAGAGACTTTTACAAACAGACCGCTGTTTGTGCTTCTAATGACTGTCGATGGCTGCTTAGCTCCATGGTCAGCCTTGACTATCAGCCTTGTATGATTGTTCCCACTACACTGAGTGGTGGTCAGTCCAGTGTCACCAACTCTTTTCCAATGAAAGTAGCTAGCACTAGATCTAAAAGTACTGAAAGTCACCATTTAAATGATGCAGCAGAGTTTGATTACATCCATTCGCATAACATTTTGTGGTTGTGTCAGTCAAGGGAAATAACCACAAACTCACTGCACATATATTTGAATTAAAAAACATGAGTTTGGGGGTGTCATTTAGCTCATTTGGTAGAGCATCCGCAACATCTACAAAGGCTCAGTCCGTACCAGGGTTTAAATCTGACCCGTGGCTCTTTCCCGCATGTCATTCCCCATCTTTCTCTCTCCCTGGATTTCCTGTCACTCTTCAAGCTGTCTTTATCAAATAAAGACCAAAAAAATATCTAAAAAAACAAAAAACGTGAGTTTGGTTACCAAGGCCACAATCAAGGCTACAATCCCTGCAGTCGCTGTCCTGCAGTCCTCTGCAGCAAAAAGACTGCTATATCCTAATCCCATAATATGTACTATTACAGAATACGATCATATTATCATATTATGCATGCCTTCATACTATACTGCAGCACTTTTTGTAACTATAGTTTAACATTTTCAGAAACAAAAATGTACCCTGAGGCGAGGATATGGACATGGAGGACGAGCAGTCAGGATGTGGTTAGCCTAACTTAGCACAAAGACTGGAAGCAGGGAGAAACAGCTAGCCTAGCTGCTTAATCCATACGCAAATAGAAAATAAAATACTACAATTTGTGGGTTTAGGGGTAGTTATATGACCAGGAGCAGTGACTATATGCAGCTCCCTGAAGTCTTGTTGTCAGGTTCAATACCATCATGCTATAGATATATTTTTTCATATATTTCTTATATTTCTATTCATGTATATGTTAAGCAGGGGTATTGGTAGGTGTATTTTTTTTTATTTTTGGACAATGGTTTCTCTCAGCTTCTAGTCTTTATGCTGAGCTAGGCTAACATCTCCTGACTCCAGCTCTGCACTGACACAGACCTGAGACTGATGGTGATCTGAACACTCTTAAGACAGTGATGTTTATGGATAAGATATGTTGAATGATTTCTCTAACAGGAAATAATAAAGGTGCACTGTTGAGTGTCTATTTGGAGAGCGGCCACCATTTAAACACATTAAAGGAAAGGTCAGAAATCCACAAAGTAGGGTGCCTCGTTTTATACAATGGCATGTGGTTTTCTGTAGTCTGTTTTAGAGTGATGCACCTGAGCTGTTACTGTCCCAGAGATAAGCTTTTGTGCTTAAATCATTAAGTGTTGGTTGCTTTCTTGGTACGCGCTTGTTTTTTTGTACAATGTGCAGTTAGATTTTAAACGTTGTTCTTCAAAAGCAATGGTGGATCAAAGTTTTGGCGGGTTTAGAAAAATGAAGAAGGGATTAGGAGAAAACCAAGAAAGAAACCTAAACAAGCAAAAGACAGATAGAGAATACAGAAAACAACAAGTGTGTATCACAGGACAGACACAGAGTAGCAATCGGACAAAGAGAAGAGGACCATGTTTTTTTTATATATTTCTTTTTTTTCTGACAAAATGAAATTCTCTGTGAGTTCCAAAAGAGAACATGTGCCCTCCAGGGAGGAGAGAGCGAGGACAGGAAAACTCCACCAGTTTTTGCATAAATAGCACTTTGAAGTCAGGGATGGGGATATGGGGAAGTAGGAGGAGAGGAAGGAGGAGAAGTGGCTGTGGCTGTGATTATGATAGAAGCGCAGCGTCAAAACTTTTTCAAGTGCAGCTCTAGTTAAATATGTCTCCTCAGCCCCCGGGGGGGAACCCTGCCTATGCTTGCATGCTTAGTGTTTCACCTCCTTCCTCTCCTCCTCACCTTGTCTCTGCAGCCCGCCCTGCATCCAACTGCAGATACCGGCTTAGCCCTTAGCTTTAGCTCAGACATAGGCCTTGATCTCTTTAGACAGCAAGCGTGAGAGCTGCCTGCATTTTGAAGTGGATTAGTCCCTATAGAATCTCTCAAACTCTTCATAAGTCCAGGGTGCCCTCGGTTAAAGCCAATTAGTTCACTGGTCTGCCTTTAATGCAGTCAAATATATATATATATATATATATATATACACGTTGGTGGATGACGTCTGAGGCTCTGCATACCTGAGTAGGGGATAGAAGAGATCTTACTGAAACAGAACTAACTTTGCCACAAGTAAAGTTACTATTCAGTCAGGAAAAGTTAAATATAATTTCATATGAACGTTGTATATGTTTCCTGTCTCTACAACTCAAACTCAATAATGTACCGTATTCAAGTACTTGAGGTGCTACTTACACTAATGAGTGTTTTCTGTTACTTTTATACTCTGAAACATTTTAGACAGAAATAATCTCTGCTTTGCTTCCCTGCAGTTACAAGTACCAGTTAGAGTGGTCATTTAGTAATCAGAAGGTTTGCTGTTCAATCCCCTGAGGGTCTGTTGGAGTGTTCTTGAGCAGTGAACCCCTAACTGCTCACAATGAGCAGGTTGGCACCCTGCATGGCAGATACTGCTATCAGTGTATAAATATGTGTTATAAAGGCTTTTGAGTGTTCATAGACTAGTAAAAGCATTACATAAATGCTTAAAGTTACAAAAACAAAAAAAATAAAAAATAATTCTAACTCCTTAATTCCACCAGCACAGCTCTGCTGCAGCTGGTTTCATATCCCACCAGGAGCATTACAAAACCTTTGCCTGCCAGACATTGTTAACTTGCTCAGATTTGGTCTTTTTTTTCCTGGTTTATGTGTTTCTACAATAAGTAAGTTGTCTACATTGTTAAATTGTTTCCCTTTTGTCTGTTTTTAAAATCTAGCGTCCGCACAGGGTGTTCTATTTCGAAAATTGACCACATTCTCTATGCGCCTTTTCTGTGCCTAACTTCTGCTCCTTAAAAAATTTGAACAGCCGCGTATTCTTTGCAGAGTAGAGCGAAAAGCCTCTACTGAGAAGCCTCTGGTGGAATCACAATCATTGTCTAAAACAGCCACAATCAGCTCTGCAGGCCATGGCACAGCCAGGCCTGGTGGAATCGAGCAGTAAACTTATTACGCACAATACAGTGTTAGTAATTGAGTGTGCCTGAAAGAGCACACTATATACTATTCACCGCTTATTATTATTCTTACGCCCTTTTTTCGGCACGCTACTCCTCCCACAGTTTTTGTCGCACGTACACAAAAAGGTAACAAAACCGGCTTGGCCGGGAATCGACTGATATGATTTTTCTAAGCGTTTCGCCAAACGGTTTGCCTAGAAATTGCCAAAAACCACGGCAAAAAATTTATTAAGTGTGTATTGGTAGAATTTTCACGAGCTACAGTTGATGACATCATCACTAGAGTGGACAGGGAGAGAAAAACCTTAATTAATTTGTAAACTGCTCCCGAGGCCACAAATTTCACTCTACAAAAATAATTTATACATAGAAACGTAGGAAAATATATTATAGTGACAGTGATAACACTGCTGAAGCTGACACACTTATAGTTTTTGGCGTGGGACACAAAGATGTGCCAGCAACACCCATCCACAGCCTCATAGTCTGCCATGTTAAAAAGGCGGGAAAATTTCTGGAGGAAAGCAGAATTAACGTTTCTTTGAATCGCTCTAAGGGTCACATTTCTTTATTTTACTGAAAAACACAATTCAAAATATTTATATTTAAAGAAATATTAAACAAACGGAGGGACAATTGGATGATTTTATCCTCGTCACGAATATGTTGATAATCTGGTACAGATGGGAGTCCGTTTTGTCTACTTTAACATCAGTGTGAGAACATTCCTTTGGCATTCAAGTGTGTACACTGCACAAGCGTGTGTGTGTGTGTGTGTGTGTGTGTGTGTGTGTGTGTGTGAATCAGACAAGGTGAGCCTGTCTGACAGCTGGCAGACACGATGATGATGGTATTACTGGGTAAGCTGTTTGATGAAGGGATGGGGGTGTTTGTGAGCGGGTTGGGAAAATGTGAGGAAGAGGTGGGATGGAGCGTGAAACCCCCATCCAGCTGCACAGTCTGGGGCACACCTGGGCCTGCTGTCTAAACAGCCCTGTGCTGTTTTGCATGGCTGCCCCTGCAAACATGTGTTGGTATTTGTGTGTGTGTGTGTGTGCACAGAGAAACTGAGAGAGAGACACACAGTGATGTTCCTTGTGAGCTGTTCATGGATATGTACATATTTGTACACCATATACAGTATACTGCCATTAAATGTCTGTTTATTTATACTGTATACTGAATATGATGCTCGTCTTCACAGCTCCTAAACTGTCAATCAGTGACTGATTCATTATTGTATAATGTATGTAATTTTGCATTTAAATGTGCAAGATTTCACATGGTAGAATATTGTTATTAACTTCCTCCCCTGGATCATTAAAACACTGGACTGTAAGATTATTCACAGAGTTTAATTGTGCCTCCTTTTCCGAAGCAGGTCACCAGGTGATGTTGAACATATATTATTATTATCTCTGCATAAATTACTGTTAATCCAAGTAAGAGGACATTGATTTATGTGTCTTACCTTGTGTGGATTCTATGCTTTATCCACAGCCATGCAATGAAGAGAAGCCCATGTGGATGGTGGGAAATGATAGTGATTGTGAAATTACAAACTGATATAATCTTTATGATCCTGGGTTAGAAAAAAAAAAAACTAAAGTAGTCTTAAACTCCAATGACCTGACAGCAGCTGAACATAAAGCCAAAGAAATCTCAAGAAAATGGAGCCTGAAGAAATCGGAGTCTATAAAAACACACTTGATTCTGTCACCATATCCCTGGTTTAGTTTAACACATCCATTGTCGAGTTCAGTTCAGTATGACCATGGAAAAACACTTGTATTTTCACATTAGCAACATGCTAATGAAAAAGAAATGAATAATGAAAGGAAGTGTAAGGACTGGACCAGACTCTGAGAACCTAAGAACAACAGGACAATCCTACTGCACTGGACGTGGGTGTGAAATGCGTGAGTGTCCTTTAATTCACAGCAATTCCCAGTATTATTGCAGGGAACAATTTCTGTATCCTGTGAGGTGGGCACACCATCTAGTCTGTGTCTCCCTGAAATCTCTGAAATTATCTGTTAGTCTCTGAGATCTCCTCTGGAGTGTTAAATCACTTTAAGGAATCCATCTAAATAACAAACAAACTGACCTTTGAATAAGGTCAAGATAAAATTACCTTTATGAGCATTCCTGATCATAGCATAAAGCTTATGAAATAAAGTGAATTCTCCAATTCACAGCTTCTGTTGCACAACATATACAGTTCAGGTTCATTATAACCAATACAAATAATAAAGTTCAAAGCTAATACTTTGTAATAAACTCTCTAAGCAAAGGTGCATTGACAGTGGAATTCACTAGCAAACTATATTTTAGCCTGCAGCCTGCTGCAAATGACACAAATAACATAAAAAGTGCATCAGAATAAATTACAAACTAAAGCACAGTCTTTTAATACATCAACATGCAGATCATGACTGTTCCCTAGCAGTGTTTGAGTTATGTTTTGCATAACTCAATGAATTTTAATATTTTTTTTCCACCGTTGTTTAACCAAGTTTCTTACTTCTTCAATAGCATTGGTTTGCACTCATCATGGATTCAACCATGGCTGGGACACTGCCCTTTCACCTTTGCTAGTGTGACCTGTCAGTAAACATGAGGCGGGCTGAAGTGAGTAAGCTGATCTAGTCTGGGCTGCACTAACATTTGCTAATTAGCAGTAAACACAGTTCAGCTCAGACTAATGGAAATGCTGAAGTTCTAATTTGGTTTACACAAATAATCACACAGTCATAGGTACCACCTTAGTAGTTACGTATGTATTTATGTATGCTTCTACAATTTGTTCAATTATAATTATGTAATTGAACAAATGTAATAAAAATAATATAAATACAAATAAGTATTTTCAGGGTGCAGTCTTCTTCTTTGCTCATTTAGGATACTTGTAGTGGTCGTGGTCTGAGGGTAGAAGCTCTTCCTAACCCTTTCAGCAGCAGGGAGCAAAGGACGTTATCTTGGTTCATTTTGTCACAGCTATAGTGGAACACTATCCACTGTATGTTCAGCCAAGGAGAAACACTCTTTGCAGGACCTTGCATTCTTGTTTGTTGCTATTGCCATTCCAGCAACTGATGATACCTGCCAGGATGCTCTTGATGGTGCAGCAGTAGGGGAGCGATGAGGAGATAGCTGGAATTTCCTCAAGCGTCTGAGGTGAAGCGATGTCCGCATTTTCTTTTTCACCACAGAGTCAGTATATAGCACCCAGACCCTTGGTGATGTGGACACCAAGATACTTGATGAGGTATGCCCGTCCACCCTCACCGCCTGGGCTCTGTCCAATAGGAAGTCGTGGATCCACATGCACAGTGAGACGTTCCATCCCAGGTTGTTGAAATAATAATCTTGTTGTAATCCATGACCAGCTTCTCAAAGCACATCATCACTATAGAAATGAGTGGAACAGGCTGTCTTATTTTCTTGGACACCAGAATGATAATCTTTTGAAAGATGTGGGTATGAATGAATAAGTCATGGACAAGCTGAACATCAGCGACAATGGCAATAGTTGGGCAGCACAAAGTGTAAGGACCTTCACTGATTCTGCTGCCTTCCTGGTGTTCACATGCTTGAAAGCCCTCCTGATATTATGTTCAGAAGCGATACAGGAACCTTTGCTTGAGCTCTTCTTGCTTGTTGGATGCAAATGGCCTCAGAATGAGCAGAAAATATTTTTAGCTCACCTGGTAGATATGCGGGGGACTGTAGACTGGACTGCAGAGCAAATTTGTGAGCTTATAGTATCCTGGATTGCATTGTGCATATCCTGCATTGTGGCCATGCATGGTTTCTGGATGGGAAATTATTAAACTGTAGTTATCAGTTTAGGGTATTTACACATAAACAAAAGCATTGGATAAAATCACCAGTGTTTACAATTATTCATGGGAATATGTTTTTCTCAAATTTCATGACACAATCACAGCAATAAAACCAGCAGCTGTTAAGTCTAAAAGTCTCCCTAGTGTTTTACTAAAGAAATACTTTATTGAAATACCATAAAGAACACTGCTGTGAGCTTCAGGCTGGTAGAGTGTTTAAACCTCTACCCACTGATAAAACACACCTTTTACCATTCATTATTATCATAAAATTAAAAAAAATGCCACAGCTGCTAAACAAATTAAAACCTGACTCACCAGTTTGATGTGAAAGGAAAAGTTGACAAAAGCACAAATGCTTTCTGAAATTTCAGCAGTGTTAAGCCTGTAACAAGCAAATCAGTCACTGTTTATAATGAAATTTTCTCTTCTGCAGAATTCAAAATAGAACTGTGACTTGTAGGTGTCTCTGTGTTTGTTGGCATATTAAATATATTTGGGGTGATTGGCCATAGAACTTTTTTCAGGCATTATAGTAATAGATTAAAATATAAATCATGATATTGTCATGCGCACCTTATTTAAATTACACAGTAAACTTGCCAGTTCAGCAAGAGCAGAATGCATTCAAGGGGGCCTAAAGGAAAGAAGATGAATACTGATGTTTCCTTAGAGGATCTTTTGAGTATGAAATCCTCAAAAGTCAAGTGGTTGCCTCTCAGTTTTTCACATCAATATCTACATCACGAGACAGGTGAAGTCATTGTAAACAGAACCCAGAAGACCATCCCATGACCAAATATATATTCCTGCAGCCCATGCATAGTTTACAGCTCACAGCCTATCCAATAGTTGTCTGTAATTATGTAGACTGATTAGATTACTGCTTCATGGAAAGCATGTGGGCCTTGTAGCCTTGTAGTGTAACACCTTTGGTTGTCGGGTCAGATACTGCTTGTCTGCGTTCCAACATATGCTTCTCGCATTGTTGTGTCGGAAAAAGACAGATGGCTTCAACCTAGACTCAGCAACAACTGCCGGAGTCAAATCAGGAAATCACAGTGGCATGGTGATGATGTGCTTTCTCTGTAGTTCTTGTTCTTGTTTTATCGTGATGTGGTCTATTAGGGACTAAGCCAAAAGCTAGAACACTCATATAATTATCTGCCAGGCCAGACACTGAGTCATCCTTCAAAACAACTGTTTCCTCACCGTGTTGCGAAAGGAGGAAGCAGAGTGCGGTCCTTTGTGCAAACACCACTTCTGAAGCCATGGTGAGATAACCTGCAACTAATGTTTAACCGACTGAAAGTACAGTAGCAGCTGGGTGGGGTTTACCACATCCGAACAGTATCAGGTAATTATGCAAGTTACTATTCAGCGCTGACCTTCCTCTGATTACTCACTTCTTCTGGTACTCATTGTCCCCTGTTGCAACCAGCCAGAAGTTAAAGTAGTTAAGATTAAAGGGATTGTTTAGTTTTTGGAGATAATTGCTACTGAGCAACAATGACAACATGCATGATTTATGTCTGGGTGCAGTATAAAGGTATGTTGAACAGTGAGCTTGGCCTAGCTTTGCCCTTCAAAGACTTAATGACAACTCAGGTCTTATGCTCTTCTGTCAGTGATTGTGCACACCAAGTTAACATCTGTGAACATGGTGAAATCACTGAAAAATGTGTCTGACTGGTTGAGAAACATGAGCAGTTGGACAATTAGACAGGTTTTAAACTAACTTTTAGGTTACTACTTAAGTACTACTAATACTAGGTAGAGCGGGTCATCCGTTGATCACAGGGTTGGCATTTCAATCCCCAGCAAGCAAGACACCGATCCCCAAAATTGCAGATGGGAATCATGCTTGCATGGTAGCTTGCTGCCCCTGGTGTGTGTGAATAGGTGAAAGGGAGACAAATGCACTGCTGATAGCACTACTAATAAAAGCTGTGCTCTGGGATGAGGTGGATTGTGCTCTCCCCCAATGTGTAGGAAGATGCCTAGCTCCTCTGTCTCTCAGAGTCTCCCTTACCCTTTCTGGACACTGGCAACCCTTAATCACAGTCTTGGTCCTTGAATTCCTGCAGGAGCTGTCATGCTGAATCTCCCTGTGGCAGTAATTGCAGTGGGCCATGATGGTTTTGACTACTTCATGGCCAGGAGCTACCCACTTGTGAAATGCTTCCTGCACCACCAGGTTAGACCAGGTCCACCTTCTGCCGTTTGAGCCCAGTAAGCATGCAAGCCTGGAGATTAAAACAGTGCTTCTTTTGGCCCTCACTTTGGCCCAGACGGCCAAGATCTTTCTACCTTGTCCTTATCCTTTATGCATGTTTACTAAGTAGGAATGGGGGCAGAGTGGAGCTGTGACTGAACCCATCTTGCCAACCAAAGGTCATTTAACCCCCGCCCCCTATAAGGGACGAGGGAATCTTCACACCCAGTGCCTTGTGCATGCTTTGCACTGTTTCTTGAACTGCTCAGCTAGCTTGAGGAAGCCTGACCGATTCAAGACGGTTGCACTGTTGCCTCAACAGTTGGCACTTTGGGTATGTGATGCAATTCGCAAGAGCTATGAGGCAAACAGTTGTACACCATGAGACATTGCCTCATCAGCCAACCCAGTCAGGGGTGTGTCTGTGGAGGACTAATGGTCCTCTTCATCCACCTTAGTGCAGCCATAACTCAATGATATGACACGTGACTCATTGTGTCTCTGTTGGTGCTTGGTGCAGTGCCCCTGGACATACTTTCAGGGATAGGTTGACAGTTTGTGCTCTATGACCTGCCCATGTGACCTTCAGTCAGCGACTGGGCATGGGTTGTTACAATAAGATTCAGGCCCAACTGTGAGTACATCACATCCCTAAAGGCCTTTGACGCTGAGGCATAGCTTACAAAGCGTACAAAACACATACAAAATAGAAATTGTAGTTACTGGACCTAACTTCCATATGTACACGCATAGAACATCTAATTCAGGCCCAGCTGGTCTCTGTTCCATTCCCATTGCTGAATTCAAAATAAGATGAGTAGCATTATGCATGTACGGTAGAGTTATGTCCAATGACTACTATACCTATGTTGCAGCTGATTGTTTTGAAAGAGACGGATTAGGTGAATGAATTTTAGCATTGAAACTGTATAGTTAGAATGTTGTGTAAATGCACACAGAGAGTAGGCTGTGCTTTCCCTTGCATTGAGAGGGAATGTCAGAACAGGGCAAGTTTTCTCTGAGACGAGGTCGGTCAAGTTGAAAGGGAATGCTGCCTGCCGGCGTGTTTGTGTTTCAGCTGCTCTTTGTTACACTGAGCGCCTTGTTTCGCAACAGCAGACTGCTAGAGGGGGAAAAAAAGAAGAGAGAAAGAAGAGAGAACGAAAAAGAGAGCATGAGACCTTCGACAGAATGCATAGTGCAGATATTAAGTAGCAAGCAAAGGCTAGACCCGACCAGAGTTTATTCTGCCCTTTTGTCCTTACAGGATGTAGGTAGGTCAAAATCTCCTGTATTATACCAGGACTGGGTATTGTTCCATAGTGATATTGTCATTACACATTGGATTCAAGTCATAACTTTTTCTTCCTATTACCTTATTTTTTGAGAATATAATCTTGTTTCTTTGAACAACTTTGTCTGGAAACATCTGATTCTTTGATGGTAAGAAAAACAAATATACAAGCCAGTGGACATGAAAATGTAATAGAGAACGCTAAAGAAGAAGCTAAAGATTACATTTTACAACAAAATAAAATTTTCCCTAATTCAGTTCTTAAAGGGGTAGATTTATCATGTCCAGTTGTTGGTAGTGCTAGGAGAGGAGGTCCTATCTGAAGAGCTGGAGGTCTTCAGAAGTTTTTTTAAAGGTAGGAACTGGTAATGTGTTCCACCAACGAGGAACAACAGACGAGAAAAGTTTGGAATGTCTTGAGTAAACAGGTGAGAGAGCCAGACATCGTTCACTGGAGGAGCGCAATGGTCGTAATGTAACATATTCCTGTACGAGGGTGTTCAGGTAGGCATTACCAATTTGAATTTAATGCAGGCTACAACAGGTAACAGGTAAAATGCTGCAGTTCAGACTTGGGCATCTGACTGCCTTTTTCTCAATAGCAACAGCAGCTGAGGTTCATGGGTATTGTGGCATATAAAGGCATCCACGATACTAAAGGGAAGCAAAGAACCTTATTTCTTAGACACAATGTTGAAATCATGGAGACTCATTAAACCTATAGTTTCAGGGACACTGAGGTTATCAGTAAAAGAAACTGACAGTGGGAAAAAAATACTTCAACATTTCCTCCCACGTCTCGACTTTATTAAGGTCCGATAGTCGAGCTGGCTCACTTGTACCACTACTTTCACCATTCTTTAGGAAAGGGTGTGGTCTCTCATGCTGCACATATTGTTCTCACCACATCTTCCTCAACTTTCAGTATCGCATGGTGATTGTAATGACAGATACAATTCTTCCATTCTTGATTCATCTGGGAGGAATTTATGGCAACACCGCACCCCTCTCCATGCTTAGACACACTTATTACACTGCAGTCAAACACACACACACACTTCATGTTTTATTATAAAAACTTCTAGTTGTAAATCAAGAGCAGGGAGTGTTCTTCTGCTGGCTCTAAATGACCCAGGTTCTGTTTCTGACAGCACTTCTGGGCATCAGATTCATCTCAATGTGGCACAGTGGGGGAACGGTGGACACATAATGCGCAGATAGAACGGAAAATATGGGGTTCATCTCTCCCCTCTGTACGTGCGGGTTGTGTTTCAGTTGCTGGCAGCACACACTGCAGAGGTGAAGTCACCGGACAGCTCAGAGTGAGGAAACACAGGGCAGGCCAAACGTACATGCACAGGAAGGTGTGTAACCATGCATACTTTATACACACACTGCACATCCACAAAGATACATGCAGTCCTTGTTTATTGTCTGACACAAGTCATACATACAGAAAAGTTTTTGAACTTTTATTTCAGTATGTATTAGTATAATGGAATGACAATTGCACATATTTTATATGAACAAAGGTCAATCTTTAATGTGAAAGGTGTCTCTCAATGATGAATTCACACAGATATAATCAACTCTGCAGTTGCTTTTTGTGTCTCTTTAAGCTCATTGTTTTGATTTTGTTGTTTGTTTTTTTAATTGATTTTATTTTGTTTTGTTCAAACTCACAGATATTATTGGCGTCTTCTCCAGCGCTTAAACAGTGTACAGACACTAGATTACATTCATCAGGTGGAGACAAACACAACTCCAAATGCTAACTTAGCTCTGTGTGTTTTAGAACTTGTTGCATTGCCCACAAATGATCTAAATATTAAAACTGTAGCTTTGAATATTGATCGGAAATGTGAATATAATGTGATGTTAGTGCAATTCATATATGTCAATTTATATAACAGAGCAAAAACATTAATGAATATTCGACTGCTGGATCAACTTCAAAAAGATATTAATATGTTATGTGTGGTTTGAGGACATTTTTAAGAGTTTTGCCATCCATTGGGCGACTTTGGGCGAGAGGGTATGGATCCTTAAACCTTTTAAAATATTTTGTCTTTTACATGTGAAACTCTCAGTCTCAAACACATACAGTCTATATGTCTACTTTCATTACGTTGCTATTGAAAAGTAAGCCCTTAGCAGCACCAGGTGAAAGCTCAGTTCCCCTCTCACATGACATATATAGTGAATCATTGTCTGAGACTGTGGTTAGAGGAAATGGCCATAGCAGATTACACAATGGAAACTAAAAACCGGTGCATTGTAAATCAGCGCCACTGAACTGTAAGTGACTCACAACAAAAAGATGGAGCCCAAAGCTGTTTGATGAAGGCTGGGCTCGTTAAATGAGGAAACCTGATAGTGTTTTCATCCACCACCTTCACACTGTGGTTTTCACTGACTCACAATATGTGAGTCAGTGAAAAATAAATAAGTAAATCTTTAAACTTCTTACAGAGGATTCAGAGATAACTAAGAGCTGAATCAAAGAATGAATTCTGAAACTGAAAGTGTCAAAATAATATAATAATAAAATTGTTGCCTAAGAATGTGCTTTTCCAAGTGTTGTATAGTCAGGCAGTAAGCAACAGTAACATTCACAATAAATCATCATTTAAATAATGCTTCTCTTATTATACAAAGGGGTAAGGAGCATGCAAAAAGTCAAATCTTTACCAAGAAAATCATGATGTCCTGATTGCACAAGGACCCACGCTTCATACGCACACCATCCACCAACATCCACCCCAACCACATCTTTCCAACTTCTGTGCACTAAAAGGAGGAAGTGTTCCCTGGACTGGAAATAATGTTCCCATAATCCAGGCAGCAATTATTCTACAAAATGTATTTGGCAGGTAAGGTATTTCCAGTGCAAGCTGTTATGATGGGCCTAGCTACCATGTATCGAATCATGTTGGACTGAAGAGAGTAAAATTTAGATTGGCTGAGCTGAAGTTTCCAATTTAATATTATTGACCAATCTGATTTACTGTTTTGACTTTGTGTTTCTGACAGATTCTAATTCATAACCATTTCAATAAAAGCAGGATAAATGAAACCATCCTCGACATGTCAACATTAAACTTACTGACTGTTTTCTGACTGATATCAGATGTACTTGCCTATTAAACATACTTCTACTGTACATAGTTGCTCCTAAAGGTCATTTGAGTCTACAGCCTGAATGATTGTGACCTCTAATAGCCTTCAACATGAGACCTGATGTTGTAATCATGTCCTTTCTTTTGTTGAAATATTTAGAAGATTTAGAATGATTCACTGTGACTCATTTCCTTGAAGGAGCGCTTGTGTGTGCTGTGACTTTCACCGGCATGCAAAGGTGAAGGTCAGAGAAGCTGAGTCAGAACTTAGACATCAGACAAAGCTTCATTGTCTTTCACCCTCTGAATGCTCAGAAACGCATCAATCCACCTGACCACATTAAGATTTGTTAACATCAGTGTCATGGCTAAATATGTATATGGTAAATTAATCACCAATAATCCAGAAGATGATTTGCACGTTACCAAAAAGCTCCTAAAATCATGATGTCAGGCTCCTTAAACTGAGTCACCACTTTGTCATCTCCTAGTCAATTGATGGTGCAAGCCGCACTATGCAGCCTGTACAGATCGGAAGAAGATAATACAAACAACAATTAAAGGAGTGGCCAAGAACATAACGTGAATTTAAACCAAGAAAAGGTGGTAGTTGCTTGTGAGTAAACATACCAAATGTGTTGCATGTACACTGTGCATGGCACCATAGGGCGGTCAGATGTGATGATGTGAGGACATACAGCCTGTAAGATATAGCTTCTGCATGAAGGCCTGTTTCCACAGGTGTACATTTTCGGATATACACTCCTGATCAAAATCTTAAGACTGGGGGAAAAATTACTAATATTTGCATTTTGCGCTGGTGGTCCTGTTTCTTCTTTTTGCATTTTGAAGCTCTACTTACAACCTGGTTAAGTTCCACCAGTGTGAAATCTGAATATTAGTAATTTTTCTCCCGGTCTTAAGATTTTGATCAGGAGGGTATTGCTCTGACAGGAATGATATGAAGTACCACATGCTGCTGATCATTTTACTTCTTTTTTGTTTTGTGACAAGTGCATCCTGGCGAGACTGTTTCATTTAATGTGTTATCAAGAGGCAGATGGCTTGAATGCTAATGTTTGATAGCCACTGTTGTGTGGGGCAGTTAGGAAAATAATGCTTTTTATTAACATTTCAAGAATATTGAAATATTTAGTAGTTAGAAAAAAAAAAACCTTTTTTCCATTCTGAGGACTAGACGAGAGAATAAAATAGATCTTTGATAATTAAAATAATGACAAAAAGTATGATTTGTTTCTATTGATGAAACTAAAAGGGACTATAATGTTACAAACATATTTCTTGTATCATGTATAGTGATGTGTGGGTCCGTTTTTTTGACAACCACACCCACCTGACCCATTACTAAGACCCAATCTGCACTGCCTGACCCCCAGATATATCCAAAAATCAAACAACTTAAATCAACAGATGAATTGCTCCAAACGTTCTTTATTGTTCAACATCAACTACAAGTAACGCTTCATTAAAGACATGTTTCTTTTTTTCTCACACACACAAAAACACACCACACACCAATGCTGAAGAGAAGAAATAGAAAACATTTTGACTAAAGGTTGACTAATATGGATGGAAGCAAACTATTTAATTAGACGTTACATTTGGACTTTGGACTTTTGGACTTTGCAACGCTATGGAGTTACTGGAAATGTTTGGATCACGTCATCCATTAGCTGTGCACTGTGCACAGCTTAAAATAAATGTGTTTGAATAAATCAATAAAAGTTCAAATAAATCTAAACACAGCTAAATCTGTCCATGAAAAAACATCTTTTTTAGCAGATATCTAAGTCACTACAAGACTGAACAACAAGGAAGTTTATTTTGTGATAATTATTCAGTTAGGGAAACTCCACAATCTCTAGAAAGCTTTGACTGGACTAGAAATCATCTCTGTTGCTAGGTCGTTACTAAGACTCAGACTGCTTGCTTGCTTCCTGTTACATATAAGAGTCTGTGTGTATTTCCATCGGTCCATCAAATTTTTATTTTGAAAGCAAATTACCCCAAAACATGAAATATTTTGATTATATACTTTACTTAAGTTGGCAATTGTTGTATAACCACAATATTACATTAGCTATAACTTATTATTGGTACTTCAGTGCATCGCTGTCATGCCAATAACTAATGATGTTCAAGCACAACCTCTCATAAAATATTGTTCAATTATAGTTATCTGTAGGGATATTTTAATGATAGCAGTTCAGAGTCTAAGTATGTCCGTATGAAATGATTAGTGAAGAGAGAACTATAAATAAAGAAGTTGCAAAAACTGCTCTTTATTGAACTCCTATAATAAACCAAGTGAGATCAGACAGTACTAACTGCAGAGAGTCACATAACATACAAAATGACTCACTGTGATACGGTTGATACAGTATCAAAACTATCAGATCTAAGAAAAGCACATCAAGAGGCAACACAAACTTGTACTGGTAACTCAAACTTACATATCAATTATGTATCAGTGCAGTTATGCCAAATGAGTGTGGAAATTAGACAGAATTCTCAAGTGACGACTCCCGAATTCCCACTCACAACCCCCGAGAGAGAGCGCTACAGAAACTTGTCTCAGCATGTCTCAGCAAGGCACTCCTCTCCTTCATCATCTGTCATCATCCTCAGCACTTGATGGATACTAGCAACATTGCTTTTGCGTCTCAGGTCAACTTGAATTAGTGTGGAGAAGGGTTAGGAGTGGAGGAGAGGGATTCATCAAAGACTTTCAGGACTTACCCTCCTGTCTGCTCTCTTTTTCCTCCGCCTCAGATCACTTTCTTACTGAAAAAAAAGTGAGCGAACGCTGCTAGCACTAATTAAGCTGGTGAAGATGGCACAGGCCTCAACACAGGCAGAAAGCCAGGGATGAAAGCTTCATTAATGAATCACAATGCCGTGACAACACTGATAATTACCTCCATGGGCAAGGAGATAAAAGATTAAAAGCTGAGGTTTGAGAAAAAAAAGATATGGGAGCTTTACTTCGCTGAAGAATACCCAAGTGAGGTTTGGGCTCAAAGAACCCTTCTCTTCTTTCCCTAAAAGACATGGACCATGAAGTGTTCTGTGCAAGTATGTGTGTGTGTGCATACGTGTTCTCAATTACCACCCTGGGGTCAAATGAGCATTGTATAATACAGAATGAGTCACTTATGATTGCATTAAAAGAAAACATTTTTAAAAATCGTATCATATTATTTGATCTCTATTCATTCAGTATGAGGTAGGTTCATGTTCGTTCACTTTGTGCCTTTCATGTATTAGAAGTTCATTTGAGTCACAGCAAAGCATCTGTTCTTATTTTTAACTACACTAGCGGAGATGCTCTTTGGATAGCAGGTTTGATCGGTGCTCCACCAGTTTCATCTAGACCAAAATATCTCAACAACTATTAAATGGATTGCCATCCCAGGTGGTAAGAGTTGGTGGACACACCTCATGCATCCTCATATTTAGGTTCGTAGCACAGCCCAGCTGTGTTTAGTCCCTTGTTGTACTCCCTTATGTAGCCACTTTGACTCCAACACCATTGACAAGTGTGTTGACTACATCTGTGATGGGTCTGATCACTGGAAACAATGTAAAGGATGATCTGAAGGAACTAAAGAACTGGCCTGCTGTTGTCAAGACAACAACCTCCTCATGAACATCTGTAGGACTATGGAGATAATAGTGGAGTGGAGAAAGGGTCATGGACACTGCATACTGACTCTGAAGTGAAAAAGGCAAGCTAGAGACTGATTTACCTCACCTCAGACAGGAAATCTCACCCCATAACCAGCCCATAGACTCAGAACAAATCCCAGTCTTCATTATACAACACATGTTGATCACAACATTTGACATATTCACTCACTGTAATGTCTCATGAGCCTGGTGCAATGTTTGTTACATCTCAGGAAAACACCAAATGTCTTGTGATTAGTCTCTGATTTTATTGTCAAAACAAGAATAGCACTACTACTAAGTGTCTGTACATTTTAGGCATAATCCTGCTCTTAACCATGAAATAGTCCCTGTTAACTTGTATTTTTACACCTTCCCCCAATTTCTGATTTTCAAAATAAAACATCCCATGAAAAAAGGTTGAGGCACTACTTAGTTATGTAACTTCCAATCATGATGTTATGATGTAATTTCTGATTGTTAATGTCCTCTACATGTTCTACATCCTGCCTTCAGAAACAGAAGCTTTCAGTGTCAGAGCAGTTTTCCCACCACATTCAGGCAGTATAGCATGACACATACAGCTGAAGAATAGGCGAGATTATGAAATCCGCCCGGGTTGGGTAGACATAACATGTGGGCCTGTTTACATTCTTGCTGTGCAGGCAGGATGTTCTGGTGTCTCGGGGCCAATCTCGCCGTCTGTTCAGGGAGAGGAGGCGACAGAAACCTCCACCCAGCAGGGGAACAGGACAGGATATGCCAAATACAGCCTGCAATGCTTGGTTGTTCAGCTGTTGCTAACAATAGGATCCTCATTTAGGGATTTGATTCATAAAGAGAGAGTGGGGGATATTTCGGGCATTGTTCAGAAGCTTGGATTTATGAATGCGTGAGGTCAAGATTTCCTCTACACTGTAGCTATTGTTGGGGTTGGCCTGGTAAACAGCTTAGCATCATTTTAGAGATTATTTTTATCCCACTGATGGCAGGTTAAAGGGTCATGACACATCAAGCTTGACGACAGTTGGCCTTCAAACACCATGCAGGTATCACTGGACCAGTGTCACACCATCTCAAGCAGCTTTTGCTGATGCTAGTTTTTGGGTGTATCTAGCACTATTGATACAAGACATTCCTTATCAGTGGCCAGTGGTCACTGCAGCTGCCAGAGCTGATTGAAGCCGTTTTAAACAATGATTGTGATTTCATGACGTGCTGCAGTACGTTTCAGAAGCTTTGTGGAGAATGCGTCGCTGTTCTTTTTTGAGAGATGTTGCACAAGCAGCACAGCGCGGATCGAGCTGGTTGGAAGTCAGACATAGAAATGGCATTGGGCAGGGGTAGTCGATTCTGATTTGAGGAGGTCCCAATAGAGAAAATGTCCTCATGTTCATGTCAGCAGCATCATTATGCTAAAGTTATTATTACAATTACAATTATTTTGTATATATTGAAGCAGCATTGTCATTGTATCAACATCTGCACTGTTTGAAGTCAACGACCCAAATCAATCAAAAAGTTATAATTCAACGTCATGTCAACAATATTTATTTTCAGTGACACAGCTACATACAATAATAAATAATAAATCAAATAGATAAGAAAAAGTAAATAATAAAAGTCCAAATAAATTTGACATTCAACTGAAAATGATAAATAAAAAGTACTTTCATAATAATAAGAAGAAGGAGAAGAAAAGGAAGAAGAAGAAGAACTATATTATTGGCTGACTTGGCTGTAATCTTCTGGATTAAAAGTCAGTTTTCGGTGTCAACCTTGCTCCGTTTAGCACACGCCATGGCACATTGACTCACATTCTGGCCGCTTTTCTCTCTCTTGTCTCCTTACTCCTTTATGTTTTTCTCCCCATCACTCCCAGGCCCGCCCTACCGTGCCTGTGATTGGCTGACATTCTTGCTCCAGACTAAAGGGGCAAAATTTATCTACGTAGCTACTTACCTATGGTAGAAGTACATAAACCAACCAGAATTACCAAATCTGAGCAAGTTAACATAGTCTAGCACGCAAAACACTCGACTTCTGAAACACTAGTATGAAGTAGCTGTGTGAAGAACGGACCAAAACAATGTCACAGTTGTGACGTCATGGAGCTGTGTGGAATTTAGGGGTAAGAGTGTAACTGTACACAAAACACTCATTGTCAGCTGAGATTTAAGCCTTTCTCTGGTGTTAGCTTCCCATAGTAATGCAACAGATGCACTGACTCACATCAGGCCACAGTGTACTGCAGCCCTAGGTAGTTTTTGGCCTGTACCACGGCCACACCAACTCCATTAATGGTGACTGATCATGTGGGCCACCGTCCTTGATCTAGGAGGTGTTCAGCTGAGCATGGTTTCACCTGCACTGCTCCACCAGGCCCCTGTGTCAACCCCTAATGCACCTTCTAATGGCAGTGTCATCTAAGAACTTTTCCACGTGGCATGACTGGCTTGACGTCAGAGGTGTTTATAATGGACAAAACAGGGGAGAACATGTGTCCCACGAGGGGCTCATCAGCAGCTGTGAGTGGTGCAGTGGTCCAGACAGGCAGTCAAACCTATCTGATGCGGGGTGAAGAAGTTCATACTACTCTACATCTGTTGCACTGCTGTCCTTCCTCTTACAGCCTGTGATGGTCTTCAGTCCCTTTCACACTGTTGTTCTCCTGAAGCTTCTTCTCCACCTCCCTATGGTATTCCTCCTCTAGTACAGTCTGGGACACTGCCAGCCATTCATTGTCCTGACAGCAGATCGTGGCCTTAACAGTCACATGTCCAGAGTAACACCATCTGATGTTAATAAACCATTCAAGCCCCCCTGCGTTCATGTTTCCCACTCGACCAAGTGTCCCTGTCTGCCGTCACAGTGGTAAATCCAAGCCCCCAGGACATGTGCCGGGCTTTGAAGCTGATTTGACATAGTGGCCGAAGCGTGTAATTACAACTCTTGTGACGCACAGTGACTCAAAAAGACATCTTGCCAGAGACTTACAGTGTGAAAGAAGTGGTTGTAAACCAAACAATTTCCCTACAGGGATTAATAAAGTACTTCTAAATCTGATTCTGGATGCATTTTTGTGCATCACAGCTCCTGCAAAATGACTGAATAATTGAATCATATATGTCAGCGGAGGGCTGAACTGGAAGTTAGCACATGAAGCATCTTGTGCGCAAACATTCATTAAATCGAAACCAAAATGTGGACTCACCCAACTGAAAGACAAAAAACAATAAAGTTAATACAAAGATATGATCAACAAACAGAAATCTAAAAATATTCATTCAAGTACTGGCCTTGCATACCCAATTTTGTACTGATTAGACCTATTTAGGTCACCATGTGTGAGGAAGAATTATAAAATTGTAACTTGTCTTTCCAGATCCACAAGATACAAAAAATTACCCATCTGAAAGGGGCCATTATTCATAATGACGTTATTTTTATATTTTTACAACATTTTAGCTCATGGTGGGAATTGTAAAGAGTGCAGTCATTTATCAACACAGCATTAAATCATCAACACATTTCATCCAGGATAAGCAACAACTGGCGACAAGTTAATACACATTGGGATGCATGATTTAATGAATCACTGCTGTATACAGATATAGTGCATGTACCATGGAATGACTGTCTGTCAGGTCCACAATGTGTGGTAAAGACGTCTGCCACCTCAGAGTTGTGCAAGTTTAACACATTTAACATTTATAAAAAAAAATCTACTCCTACTGATGTGTAGTCACGCATGATTAAACCACCAGCCTCACACACACACACACACACACCCTCACACACTGTGTATGTATAGAAACAGATAAGACAGTGTAGAGTGTGTTGTAATTTCTATTCTTAGAAAGAATGTAGGCTTAGCCTTGGGTAAATATGACTGTTTCATCTTGAAATTTGGCTGAGGATGGATGTCGCCTACACATTATTGATCAAACAAGAAACTCAGAAAAAGAGAAGATTTCTTCTTTCTTCTCAAAATGATGAAAGCAAATGAGCAGAAGTTCTGCACCTTCGGCTCACAGTCAGACAATAAGCCTTTGGCTTTGTTTCTTTCCTCTGGAATGAGCGTTGGAGACGTCTCCAGGAGAAGAAAAAAATAAGTCCATCAAATGTGGGCAGAGCGAGCTTTGATGACTAACCTCGTTCCCCTTCATCTCTTCTCATTCTCTCTCTCCATCTGCCATGCATCTCCCAACCTCAAGCATCTCTCTCTCACTGCTGCGCACGTACGTACGTATTTTTATCGTGCTATTTCTGACGTTTCTTACATTTCCTAGTGAGTTTACTCAGGTCTCAGTGTCTGAAGCTGCGCAGTTGACATGTCCACTCTGCTCATCACTTGTTTGTACAGTTTAAAACAACTTATAGATAAAATACAAATAAGAAATAAATAATATATAATCAAGCAGGACGTACCTTTTTTAATATTATATATAATAGGGCAACATAATAAGGCAAATGATATGCAGTGAATTTCTATTGGTACTCCAGCCTTTATCAAAGTATTAGACTAAGTGTTACCTTATATTAACCATATCAGAGCAGACTGAAACTCCTTTGTGGAGATAAGCTTGGCGTTACCATGGCTTTCATGACCCAGACTCATTGAAAAAACACATAGCCATAATAATAAATAAATAATAATAATAATTAATAACTATCAACACTTCAGACCACTCGTGCGTTTGCATGTGTCAGTTGTCTACCAAGTGGAGCAACTGTCGTCATCCAAACCAACATCGACTGAAATGAAGAGTGCTGCACATAAACAGGCAGATAGCATACAATCCATTCATCAGGACGTTGTTGTTGTTTTTTAAATCACTGCCTGCTGCTGCTAAAAACACGATCAATGAAAGTGTTCATTGTTTGCAAGGACAGTAAAACTGCAGATGGAGAAACCTAAAGTAAAAGAGGCTAAATGAAATACATTCTGTTGCTTAGCTTCTATGCTGGTCTGCCTCTCCAAACTGGATGTGTGTCAACAGCCGTCAACTGTGGGTAACACATTGACTATGGCTACACAACCCCATTTCAAATAACCAGAACTATTCCTTTAAGGCTGTCTCTAATATCTAAATAGAACAATGATTCTCAAAATCAACACAAAGACATAAATAAGGAAAAGGAGGGGATTTGATCAAGTCCATCAGATGTGATTAGATTAAAAAAAGTGGGTATGGCTTATCGCAAATATAAAGCTATATGGAGCTGCATTGCCGTCCTCCACCCACAACTCCTTCACCCACATTGTTTAGAACAAATCACATCCTTTGAAATGTAAACTAATTCATTTCAGTTAATATGAAAACACCTCTGGCCCTGACATTGCTCTGTTAGCTGCACCAACCCACCTACAAACATGGTTTATGATAATGGGCGGGGGTTAGCGAGTCACTGCAAATCACATTTGATTGGATACATTTACATAACTTAGGACACGATGACATTAAATATGTTCCAAAATAAGAGACAAATTAACACAGGGACACAAGATTAGAACCTGGAAGGGGCCTCCAGACGCCTGCAGGCTCACTGATCCGAAATCAGTCGCCTTCTTTGTCCTGATACGCCTCCCACACAAATTGGTTCCCTCTGTGCACATGTATCCGGCCACAGGACACAAATAACTAGATGCAGCTCCCTGTAATGACATATAGTGGACAAAAAGGCTAGAATTATGGAGGGTGGAAAAAAATCACTACTTTCATCTCGCCTGCTGGGGCTGTCGTGCTCTTAAAAAGCCTCTGGTCAGGAATTCAAAATTGTAGCTGCCTGTGGGGGGAGGGAACATTTTAGTGCACAAGAACATACATGCACACAGACGCGGCCTCCGATACCCCGTGGATACTTACAGGGGGTCTGTTTTCAAAGACTGCAATTTGGAGTGTTTTTCATCCTCAAGGCCCTGCACTATTTTATGTCACTAATATTGGTTGATTCAAGGTCATTAAATGAAGGGGAGTGTTAAGTGATACTAAAGGCAGACTCGCTCCTAAAACCATCTGTAGCTACTTCCTTTCATACATTAAATGTGCAGCATGTGTCTTAGCACAGGAGGAGGACAACATTTTCACCCGCAGAATCAGCTGATGAATCATCTTTAAATGGTCAGTAATTATGTAGAATTCATGTTAAATTACACACATCGATGGAACTCCAGTATGAATAGAGTTCTGGCTCCTATTTTCTTCTCAGTACAGTCACACGTCTGTGTAACCCAAACTGTGCGGTTTATGTTTGGTTGAGGTTGAGTGGGAGAAACTACAAGACTGAATTGGAGTTTTAAAAGGGGGTCTGGCTGTAATTAGGCTGTCCAGGTGTGGAGTTTTGCACTCCTCATTTTATGGAAAATACGAAGGGAAAACATGGCCCCCAAAACCAGGATGACTTTCCTCGAGGAACAGAGGCCTTTCTGTCTCAGCAGCATCTGGACTGAAGCAGAACGGACGCAAGGCGAAACAAGGGCCTCAGCTTGGGCCTCTCGCCAGGGCAGGTAATGCAGAGTTCAACAGGAAATGGAGTTCAGGGATGTGGAAGCGCTTATTTGCTGTCTGTGGAGGTGACTCTCTGTTTGGTCTTGGTAAATAGCTTATGTTTGTGTGACTGTTTAAACTGTGAGACAACACTGTTTATTTGCTGCATGTCTAACCTCTATACAGAAAAGACTGCCATCGTCATGTCTTTAGAATTTTCCTTTTTTAACTCTGGGTCAAGGATTACATGGTGCACTATAGAGTAGAGAACACTCCAGACATAAATGTCAGTCCCTGCTGTCTCTGAAACCCAAGCACTTTTGGGCATTTTTTGCTCCTGTTACATTTTTACTGACCGTGGGTCATTTTTCACTGCGATATAAAAAGTCCTGCACCTCTGTGGAAACATTCATGCATGCACGTTCATGGCTACAAGTATGGTGAACTCCAAACTGTCTATTGTGCAATATAATACAGTTAAAACACCATATAATAAAACGTGTTTAGTGGACAATGGAATCTACACATACAACAATTTTCCAAGTGCTTACAGGTCTTACAAATATTGGAAAATAAAATACTGTAAGGTTATACTGCATATACTCACATGTCCTCACATGGATCCTTGCCCTGCTTGTCTCCTCTGTGCTCTGTGTAAGCACAGCCTGCAGTTACATTGAATTTTCACTGTTGGTCTCAGCCTCAAGGCTTTCCAGGTACTGTGTACCTGGAAAGCCTTGAGGACACTGATGTTTTTCTTACAGGATCTGGTCAGTGCAAACAGTTTTTAGTGAAACTAGAAATGGTACATGCAGAATAAATTTAACAATCAGGAGTTTGCAGAGGGTGTTTTTGTTTTTTTTAATTGACAGGATTTTCTATGGTGTTTCTGTGTCTGACTCAGCTCAATCTACTCTGTGCTGCTTGACGTAGCATCCGTCAAAAATGCAACAGCCATGGGGCACTGGTTAGCTCAGTAGGTAGAGTGTGTGACCCACGCACAGAGACTCAGTCCTCGCTACAGCGGCCCAGGGTTTGAATCTGACCTGTGGAGTAATTCTTTCTAATTTCTAGCTATGTTAAATGTTGTCATTTTAGAACATTTTTAAAGAAAACATGAACTTCAAACCACTGGCTCGCTGTGGGGTTTAGATAGTATTCATCTTTTACACCAATGGTATCTGTCCCTGCTTCTCTCAGCCCTAAACAGCCCTCATCACTTTCATCATATCTACTGTTTTTTGGGCTTTTTTTTTGTTGTTTACTTGTTTTTTGATTGACCTGTAGCCTGCGAAGAGGCTTGCTGGAAATGTGACAGAAAATGACCTAGCCTGACCTAGTGAGAGTGCCATTGTGACCTTCTCAAAGAGGTGTAACATCCACAATAACTGCTACCTTACTATCACAACCATTACATATTTTGTGGTTATATATATAACTAGTGCAGGACTGATTTTTACTGTTTTATTTGATGTCCGTACAGTATGTTTTGGACTACTTGGATATGCAACATAGTACAATCCGGTCATGGCTAGATTACCAACAGGCTCCAAAGGTTCACTGTGTGTCAAATGTTTTTGGGAATTCACTCCCCTGAAGTGAGATATGAAGATATGAAGTGAGTTGTGTATTATGAGCTACTCTGTTTGCGGAATCTTTTAGAGGTTATAAATCCTTCTAACAATGTATCTCAAAATAAATGTGTAGTGACAACACAGAGCAGCAACACAGATTCTATATGTAAGACATGTAGTCTTAAGCTCAGTGGTGAGTCCAGTCTGTAATATCTAAGAATATTATTCATGAGGACAACATGTGAACAAAAGACAGGAATCTGTATACTGGAATAATACCTCCCTGCAGTGAGTTTATTAACTTGCACATTGACATATCAGCGACAGCCCCACTGTGTTAATCAAGCCTTCATGAAAAAAGCTCATATATACATTATCTCTCATGTCACTAAGGAGCAGTGTTGGCAATACAGACAGAATAAAGGGGCTAGTGGCCTGAGAGAGCCCTTATTTCCATCACAGAGCAGACCCTGTATCACATCCAGGTATGATAACCGTACAGATCACATGTAAGGGGAGTCAAGCCAAGCAAAAACATCGCATTTTGCGATGGAAGGCACATAAAAATATTTTTGTCAAATTCAATGTCCTTTGTCCCTCCTAAAGTATCTGCTTACAGCAGCTTTTTTTGTCTGGTGTTAAAAACCATTGATTCCTCTAACAGTTGTCCCAGGATGTCAGAATCAAGGTAGTTCAACCAACAAGAAGGCTCCAGAAATCTCTGTCAATGTTTCAAATGACTTACTCCCACTGTCAGAAACATGGTTAGAAAATAGAAGATAACTGGGACAGTGTGAAGTGAAGCAAAGATCTGGAATACCAAAAAAAAAAGTCAGATAGAATGGCCCGAGACATGGTGAGAAATGCTCAGAAGAACCCAGACAAAAGAGCAAAAGAGCTGCAAAAAGAAGAAGCAGACACAAGTGTAGTTATCACATGACAATAATACAATGCACTTTAAAAATAATACTGTGTACTTTAACAACAAAGCCTTACACGGCAGTTACAAGAAAAAGGCTTTTCCTACAACCTCAACATAAATCATCTGTTTCTTTTTGCAAAAGAAAACCTTCAGATTGCTGTAACCTTTGGGAAGAATGGGCTTTGGACTGACAAAACCAAAAGGGGACTTTGTGGTCACAACAGAACAAGGTATGTCTGGACACTAAAGGGTGAAGCATTTGTAGAGAAGAACTTTTTACCAATCTTAGTGTTGGGGTGAGTCCATATGCTTTGGGTTGTGTGGCAGCTGGGGCCACAAGAAATACTCTGTGAGTGGAAGGAAATGGATTCCACCAAATCAAAAGAAATTCTAGACTATAATGTTTGAAGGACACTGAAGTTGAAGAGAGGTTGGGTAATTATGCTTTTAATAATTAGATTATCTCGTTCTCTTAAATATTCATTGTAAAAGGCATTTTGATTATAGTTGCCCCAATTTTTGCACACCACTGTACATAAGTATGAGTGTTGACGTGAACCCTAACCCAAGAGCAATTGGTTTTCAGAAATGGACACAGGCACAACAATTCAGCAGGATTCCCTTGTGGATCAATCTAGCATTATCATAACCATCACAAAACATTTAGCACAGTTTTTAAAAATCATCTTTGCTTTTCTAATTTGGACAAAATTCAAAAAAGAATAACATTAAAGAAAAAGTAAAAGCGTGGTCACTTTTTTTTTCCAGCTAGGATGGTAATGGTGGTCGGCCGGTCTATCCATAGTCCAACACTTCCAATCAAAGACCAAATCTTGATATTGGACAGTTCTGCTAAATCCATTGATTTTATTGAGGTAATTAAAATAGTTCCATCATTGTGACCAAAGATGCCTCACCCTTTCTAGCATGAAGGAGAAACCATGGTTGGCACAAACCCTGTTCAAAGTGCAGGACACCTATAGAGAGATTGATTATACACTGATAACATAGTTTTAGATTTTATATTCAATTTCTCCCATATTTTGTAAAAAGCCCCCCAAATCTGACACACTGGACCTTCAAATGTTGAATTGTGACAGGACATGAACTCTGGTTTCCTGCATTAAAGTTTAAATGGCTACACACCCAACCACCACATGACCTTTTGTTCTTGTTCTGTGCCAAAATTGTATACACAAGATGTATCAAAATTCAATGGGCAGACCACAAAGACAGGATGTTACTTCCAAGCATCTCTTGACTTCTGCTGTCTCTGTGTCTGTCACAACACCATCCAAACAACATTTGAGTGAAAATATCAAACAGAAAAGTCAAAGAACTATGAACACCCTGTGAACCAGAAGCTATGCTGAGTGTGCATCACTACCCTGTGGTGCCAAAGCATAGAGCTGTCAGGTTGTGCAAAATGCTTTGGCCTTTATCCTCCTCAAGTCTCAGCCTTCGTTTGCTTTAATCTGTCCGGCTGAACAAGCCCAGGTCAGAACTCCTTCCTGTGAGACCACGACTAATTCCTTTCCATGCAACTGGGATTTGTAGTCAGCAATCCTCTGACATCACCTTGAGAAAAAAAAAAAAAAAGAACCAACTCCCAGGCATCCACATGCTGTGTTACATGATAAGGTTAATGAGAATGGCAGGGGAGCCCGGTCCCTGCAATGCTCCATCCTCTCTAATGCAGAGCTCCCTCCCTCCAGAGACGATACCCAGCTATTCACTTTGAACTAGTTAAATCTGACCATACTGACCTCACAGACATCTTAACGCAATCTGCGTCTCAGCTGGACTTGTGCATCTTTGTGTTTGATGCCCCAACGGGAATATGTGAGAAGCCATCTGAGTGTTGTTGTTCTTGTTGTCCAGATGGGGATGTCATTGATGAGGAGAGGTGTGGGGCGATAAGGTGTCATAACATGCCGTGTCAGTTAGCGGTTTTAAAGGCACAGGGAGGAGATGGTAATGATGGGGTGGTGTGTGTGTGTGTGTGCATGTGTGTGTGTCTATTCAGGGAAGGAGGGGGGTTGTTGGTGGCTGTGAAGAGTTCCCAGTGGAACTGATTATCCCTATTTTAACTTATGAGACTGGGGGTGGTGGGCAGGAAGCAGGGGGGGTGGGTTGCGGCTGTGAACAGCAGGCTAATTAATTACATATTGGCTTGTGGGAATATTCTGCCTAAATGCCAGTCAGGTCCCTGTGAGGCGGCACACTTAACAACTCGAGCACAGCACACCCAGAGACACACATGCTGTAAAACACACACGCTATCAGTTAGAGAAGGGGAAAAAAACAAAATAGGGATTATGATTAACTACACATTTCCATTTTGGAAATTTTGTACAGATCACGTACTGTGACAAGCTGATATATTTAAACAGGAAGATGTTTCCCACTTAAAGGGGGGAGACATGCTCGCTTGTGGGCTATTGGCTGCACTATCTTAGACTGTTATGGCTGTAAAACTTTGGTTCTCACAAAATAAACCCTCAAAAACACGTGCTTTGCCAGCACTGAGAAATGTGTACACACTGTTGTATGATGAATCATCTACAGCTGCTTTGTTGTATGTTAAGATAAGTAATGTGTACAGGAAATTGCTGAAAAACTGTAGAATTTGTCTTTGGCTACACCATAGAGTTATATTCTTTAAATATATTGTAAACAGTGTTAGACTGCTTTACCATAATGAGTTACTTAGTAACACGTTCCACACACACACACATGTGATTTTCTCCGGGCTTGCATCTCACTCGCTGCAATATTAGTTTGCTAACATAAGTTAAGACAATGTGTCAAACCATATCAGGTGAGGAGCAGCAAAAGCCCTGAAATCACTGAAATGTATTGAAGTCATGTATTTATTTTTTCCTTAAGTCCTTAGGCTACCTCATAGTTTGTTGGATCTTTCAACAGCATCTGAATGACCTAGTTCATTTGAATCATGGTGAGGCCTTTATGTTATGCTTTAGGTTTCCATTATATGCAACAACTGTGTGAAAACGTGTTTCCCACATACTACAGACCAGACCAAAATCCACATCCAGCCCACGGGATGCTGCAAAGTGTATTGCTAAATTCTACTGGGCAGGGTTGCTACGTGTTCCGTGAAAGCCGCCGTTTCAGTGGTTTGGTATAACTCTGTGCACAAGCTTTTAGTGTAAAAGAACATCAGTGAAATCAAAAATCCAAACTTAAAACTCAAACTTTTTGCCTTAACTTTCAATTAGTTAATTCTATTTAATTACTTTGCACCTGTTACCATTATCCATACAGGTATCAGTCTCGGTCTCAATGAATCTGTTAGCCTAGTACTTAACAGTCCATGTTTATGCTGCAGATGAGAATACTGCACATTTTCTGAAAACCACTACATCTCTCTGACTCTCTGTTTGTTTGTGTCCCACAAGCACAGCTGTGTGCCTATCGACCTTTCTCTCTTTCTCCCAAGTTTTCCCTTCTCCTCTCTTTTCTTTCTGCTGGACCATCGGCTGTCCTGGGACCTTTTTCTCTTTCTCCCCTGACTGCCGATGCCTCATTCCAGATGTTTGGATCTGGATCTTCCCTTCTCCTCTTCTCTCTTTCACTCCATTGTGTCCATGTTTCTCTGTCTCCCTCTTGACATGTTGTGCTTTGTTGTAACACCCAAAGTTATTCTTCAGTATTCTTACTACCTGATTGTCTATACCAAATGTTCACAATGTCTGTCGCATGTCTGTCCATCCTGGAAGAGGTATCCCTCCTCTGTTGCTCTTCTTCCCTTTTTCTTTTAATCTTTTGATCTAAGGATAGACAGTGTCATGTGCTGAACATATTTGTGATACTTGTGATTAGTTTTTGACTTGTGGTTCCTTTAGTCTACAAAAGTAGAATGGTATTCAGAGCCTACAACTAACAAGCTCCTCCTCAGTGAAACCAGCTCCCAGTTCTGGTTCTGGAGGCAGACAACCTCTTCACATTTCAGAGTAGGTTTAAGACAATGATTGTGATTGAGCCTGCTGCTGTAGTCTGCTGTCACCAAGTCAACTCATGGTGGGAACTGCCTGGTCACTGTAAATAATATTATGAGTACAGACAGTCTAAATGAAATTTTATTTATTTGACACAAATGTATATTGACGTGGATCACAGAATGAAAAAAACTCAGTAGGGTACCTTCGATTAATAAATGTGTCTTCTCTTCCAAGTGCTCTTTGAATCAGCTGCTCTGTTGATAGAAAGACAGGTGGCATGCAGTGAGGTTTGAACTTCCAGAAATGTTGTGGTTACATACACCCCCAACACACACACAGAGCACCTCCACTCTTTTAAAATTCCTGGCAGCACATGAAGATAGGATGGAAATGTGATTAACAACCACTTACATGCAGTTTGGCAATAAAAGTTATCTTTATAAAGTAGTTTTAAGCTTCTATGGTAATTCCGTTAAAAAGTTATTTCACTAGCTATTGTTTGTGCATTGTTTGTATGCACTCGCTTTGAAATATTCAAAGTTTCCCCATTTTGAGAGGAGTCTCCTAACAACTCATCCCCAAGTTAAGCAAGCATAATTTATGTTAAGTGCTATGGGAAAAAGATAATCAGATGTCAGTGAAGGAAAAACCTCTCTTCCTGCTCCTGCTGTGAGGGGATTTCGGGGAGGATGTTGCTACTCAATCACTGTATGGAATTATGTATGAGGGCAGCTTTGTGGCTTCTTCATCATGGAGCTACAATGCATGTCAGCTGCCTTGCTGTGTAGATGCTGGCAATGCTCAAAGACATTTTGAGGAGCCCATGTAAATTTTTCTTTCGATGAGATGAGTCATTTGCAATATGCAAAACTAATTTTAACTAGAATTCTGGGATAAGTGTTGATTGCTGCATCACACTTTTCTATCCTCCGCCCACGGCGATGCCTACAACAAGCTGTCCTGTGGTATCAGACGTCCCCTGCCTGTGGGTAGCTGTTTCTGTGTGGATGTTTTTTTTTTTGTTTTTTGTTTTATTGGTAGCCCACATGTCTGGAGGGTCCTCATAAGTAGCTTCACCTCCACCAGAACCCCACTGCCTCGTCTCTGCAGCATTAGTAGACTGATGTTTGTTCAATACACACTGATGTCATTTGTATCTTCCTCCACTCCTTGCAGAGAGGCCGCCTGCTGTGGCTAAGCACAGCAGGCGGGTAACATTAATGGCTCTGCTCTGTCTGTGTGTGTGTGTGTGTGTGTGTGTGTGTGTGTGTGTGTGTGTTTGAGTGTGTGTGCGTGTAGGTAAATTACAGCATCTGTACCCCAGTGTGTAGAGTGTTTTATTGGCATGGACATGTTCATTCACACTAGAAACAATAGTGTCATTATGTGCGTCTCATCTTTGTAAAATTTGAGCATTAACATGTCAACTGTACGTCTGTGTGTGTGTGCGTGTGTGTTTTCATGACATTTCCTGTCCTTTGTGTGTGCACGTGTGTGTCCTCATGCGTATGGTCTGCCGCTGTGTCCACATCAGACAGAGGAAAATGAAATGAAAGGGAAGGCAGAGGCAACTAAATGAGCTCTGCAACGCGAAGTCCGGCATGGATTCGGCACAGATTCTCACCATATGCTGCGTCTGCCCTTTTCTGGTTAGACTCTGGCGTCCATACACAATCCCCACTGGGCTCAGAGCACGCCATGTCTCTGCTGCCTTTCCCAGAACATGTCATAATGCTTGTGTTTATATGCAGGCGTGCCTATTTTTAAGTGTGAATTAAAGCTCTTTTTGATTTTCTCTCATGAGATAATTTTCTATCTTTTAGCTCATGGCCATGTGGTTTGTGACACAGGATGTAACGCCAGTTAGAGTGACAGAGTGACAAACTCTCCATTTTACTGGTAGTCAGAGCTTAAGTAAACTTATTAGCTATGAGCAGAGATTGGGGTAGAGGGTTGTTTCATAATAAAAATTGCAAATTAATTTTGCAATAGTTACATTTTAACTTAGTCAAAAACTAATGTCATTTCCTACTTTTTTGATCTTTTGTTCCTAACAAAATGGGAAAAAAACAAACATGAAATCTTGAATCCATCTTGAAATAAAAACATGTCTCCAAAATTGAGAGGTCCACGACCATGCACCACACAATAATGTCACTTTTGGCATGTGCACCCTCATACTGGGGATTCTAGCAACACAATTGCAATATTGCTAGCTATCCCATCATGTCATTCGATGTGCATTATGATGCACAGCAGCAGGAGATGTTCAGCACTTGGAAGTAGCGATAATGGCACATCTCAGCGTGTTAATGCACTTCAACCTGTCACTGGTGTGTGCTGCCCTGGTTCAGATCTGTGGGTGGTGCATTGTTTGGTGTTGTCAAAGTCAGAGATACTGCAACCTGGTAACACAACATTTCAGTTTAACATCCAACCTAGAGGTTTTTCTCTGAGGATAACCTCTGCAGGGAGGGATGGAGGGAGGGATGTGAGGCATCAACATTTGCACTCCTTGGAATCATAACTCTGTAAAATTTGAACACAGAGAGATCATATTTTTTGATACAGAGTGACTTACTCTTCCCATGTGTATAATATTCTCCGATCGCGTTCATAAATCATACCACCTGTATATTTTTATTATATTACATATAAGATATATTAATATTCATTCCCACCATGTGGATCTGGATGAATACTGTCTTCTGTGTGAACAGAATAATCTAGAGGCAAATATTTTCATATGGTAGACAAGGTCCTGCTCAGATATGCTGGGGAGGGATGTAGGGAAGGCCTTGCAGACTTCAGTGGAAAAAATAACGTAAGAGGAACTACTCCCAATCTCTCTCCACCTTTCATGGGAAAAAAGACTTCTTTTGCCAACAGTGTACTGTAGTATTCATCATCCAGACTGACTCTGCCACATACTGATGGACTGGAGAAAGGTGAAGGTTCTTTATTTCCATTTGATCTGTCTTAAGCTGAATCTCCACCACAGAAGGTCTTTGATATCCTCCAAGAGGATGTCTCAGAGGAAGCCTTTTATGATAAGCCAAGCTGGGTCGACCCTGAGAGCGATGCATGTAACTCGCTGCTAAGCCAGCCAGCATGCTCATTTTCACGCCTCTTTTTCCAACCAGGCTGGGACTTCCTTTTGTCTCTCTGTGTTCGAGTCCGTTTTGTCGGACCAGCGAGTACACTTTGTTCTCTGTGTAAAATATGGCACTGTGTTAGGAAATATTCCTACAGTTTAGGCCAAGAAATCCCAAGGCTTTTCAACACAGCTTCTCAGAGGTTTTCAGCTCAGAACACAGAAACTTTTGCAGGAATTTGTAGTGTGCACTGTGTGGAGAGGCTTTAAATGTGCATACATTGGGAGTATTTTTATTGAAGCCTCCACATGTGATAGTAGCGGTAGCAGAATGGGGAATTGATGGAAATTTTCAGGTATGATGAAATTAAGCTCGATCTCTTCTGCCTGTCGTGTTTCTGGTCATAACCGTATTTGTCTCTCTGGGTGTGGCCAATAACCCTCACCCTGCTGCAACCTGCACATCTGCATCTCATCCACCAATCAAGACTCTGCAGTGTATCTACACCTGCTCGACACTCTCTGTAACCCATAAAATACACTGCATGCGGAACGGCTGCAGAACAGTTCCGCTCTGGAACGACAGCGTACTCCACTGTCCGCCAACTAACACAAAATCCGCTTGTGATGCGCACAGGTGCATCTCTGCCGGCCACAGAGCATCGCGAGAACGCATGAGATCTTGTGAATTCATGCATAATCGCGCAATATTGCTGCTGTATTCTCTTTGACTCCTGCAATGTCATTCCATGCCGCATCTTTTTTCTGGTGTCCTTAAAAAGGATGTGAGGTGTCATAAATGATAGGTTGATTTTGGACCTCCAAAATCAACTTCTCCTCATCCATGGTGTCGACGGGGTGAAAAGACATCTGAAAACCTCCGACCTGTTGACTTCAAGTCGCCCCCACCCATTATGACGTGTTCTTGTAATGAAACTCGATCCGCGGTGAACCCGGAGTATTTCATTTTGAAAATCAATCAGGGTTTTATTTTGTATTTTGTAGTCGATTTCCTTCCCCGCACAATCTGCTCTGTGCTGAATTTATGCGCCGTGCTCTGGTGTGCGTGAAAAATAGAAGCTCTGCATATGTGTTGCGGAGGGCTGACGGAGCCATTCCGGAGCCGTTCCACATGCAGTGAATTTTAGGGGTAAGTCATCAAGCTGCCGCCTGCCCAGCTCCACCGTTGTCTCTGGATCCACTCATTTGACTTCTACCAACCTTAAAAGACTCAATCACGAAGCTAAATAACTTTTGCAAACTCAAGATTGTATAGCCAAAACATCTGAGCATGATATTCCTGTGTGTTCAACGAACATCATTTTATTAGTTAAGAAAGCACTCCGCTAAACGATACTTTACATTCATTTGCAGTGGATCACATCAAATCTCAGACTGTAGTTTTTGTTCAAACCCCAGTCCACCTCTGGACTGAACTTAGAAACAGCTTTTTTTTTTCAGAATTTCCTTGAAAATGTCTGCATCTCTCAAACAGTACAATGCACAGAATTTGTGACCAGATTCAGTCTGGATACCTGCCTTGTTAAGATAAGATTGAACTCAGAGATTTAAAAGAGGGGATGTTCGATTCAGTGGAGTGTGAAATACACGATGTCAGGACAGATCTGATGGTTTCTGGTCTACAGAGGAGGGGGTGGGGTAGTCGCTAACAACACAAATGATTTTCAAGCAGGCAGCAGCAGCAATGCCAAAGGAAAGGGACCAGTGCCAGTATGTAGCCTTGATCAGTGTCACTGCCACCATATGGCACAGTGATGTGCAAATGTCAGCCTGTTTGTTACCCATGAGCATAACATAACATAATAATCCAGTGCTAACTAAATCAGCTAGATGTCACCTGACACCTTTCAGACACATGAAGTACACTCATCCTGTGCTGCCTGAAATAAACAGAGGCTTCACAACTTTTGACCTTGATGTCATTTGATTGGCTAAATTTGAACACATTTTTAATAGTTTAATTTAAATTCTGTTAATACTTTTTGTATTCAGAATTTGTTATGTATAATAACTAGTATAACTGTAGACAGTGAAATATTCAGTACTTGGCAAGCATTCAGCTTTAGTAGGCAACAGCGAAAGGGAGGAGCAGCCAAGGCATCTTCCAACAGACAAGCCATTTTGAAATGTCTGTCTTTGAGCAAGACATTTGGAGTCAGTTCTGTGTTTCCAATTTTTTTAGTAGGACTGTTTAGTGTTGTTTTCAGTGTAAGTGACTAAACTGGTAGATGACCCTCCGTAAGTATGGACCTGGAAGGCAGATGGACCACGAGTGCACCGGTCCTGTCAGTGAGATTGACTACAAAGCAAACTGTACATTTACCGGTTCCTGTTGCTCATGGTGGACTTTTTTCCACAAATGAATGCATTGCATCTGTCATAGTGTTCTCTGTGTTCTACCAGATCATTTGTTAATTGTGAGTTTATCAATGGGATCTTGCTTCTTCTGACTGGGGGTGAGTGAGAGGGTTAGTCTTCAGTTGTCAACACTTCTGATGAGTAAAACTTCCAGGATGGTGGCAAGGTCGTGTGGCTCAGGTTGAACCTATTTGGTAATACCCTTCACTTGTGATTTACAATCTGTATAAATCTGTATTTTTATAATCAAAAAATGTATATCTGTCCTGTTCTGTTCATCTGTCTGTCCTGGGAGTGGGATCCATCCATTGAGGCTTTCCTTATCAAGACTGAAGGGCTGAAGGTCTAAAGATAGATGGTGCTGTACAGGCTGTAAAGCCCTTTAACGCAAATGTGATATTTGGCTTTAATAAAACTTGATTTTCTTTCAAAGCCATTTCAGTAATTCTGCAAATTCTGTTGTGCGACTAGACAAAATAACTCACAATTTTCTGAAGAACACGGATTCTCACAGCATCCATGTATGTGTAATTTAACATTGGTGTGATTGCACAGGGTTTGTGCATGACTGCTAGAAACAGGCATTCATTATTTTTGTTTTGCTGGCTGTGGTTTGAATGCTTTTTACAGCAGCGTTACCCAGGGAGTGTCTTTGAAAAAAAAAAGCACACATATGACTGCAGCAGTGCCCTCTTTCCTCTGCCAGTTCAGTTTTCCAGACATCATGCAAAAACATGAACAGTGTGTGTGTGTGTGTGTGTGTGTGTGTGTGTGTGTGTGTGTGTGTGTGTGTGTGAGTGTGCTGGCAGCAGTGAGGGGGCAATCATCTAGACACAATAGGAGCCAACAGATGTCTCTCTATCCCTTTCTCCCTCTCTTCCTTTCATTTGTCTCTGCAGTACGTAGGTGGAGCTCACCAGCAAAGAGAGACGGAGGGCGAATAAAAACAAGAAAATGAGAGCAATGTGGCTCAACCATTTTGTTTTAAGACCATGGAGATATTTTTCTTGTTGTTGTTGCTTAAGCACCAACAGCAATTTTATTCCGTTTTTGTCCTGCCTCTCATCCTCCTCATGATGGTCCTTTCAGAGACCTGGGTCTGCAACGCTGAAAGCTTCCGCTTCTTTATACGAAACAAACACAAAGATGTCTTTGCATTCTCACAGAAGACAATATGAAGTCGGCCATTTGTTTGGAATGTAGCCTTGAGAAAACAACGTGAGAGAATTGCTAGTGGCATTGCCGCACATTGTCAGTAGTGTAACAATTCTGTATCTCTTACAGAGAACATGAATGGAGGATTTTTATCTGAGTGCAAGAGAAGAGGTGGATAAATGGTGGAGTCATGGTATCTCCAAAGTTTTTATTCTGTGTCTGTTTTTGCAGTTTAACTCTTAGTTTTGCGGTGCATGACCATTCACTAACACATGTAGGAAGCTGTAGCTGCATGTACATGTTCAAACTTTTAAACACCTCTCTCCTTGCAGTAAATTTGTGTCCATGTCCAGCACTGACTGACCCTATCCACTTACAGCGTCTCTGTTCGTGAACAGAGGGTTAGAAACAAACACAGCATCCTCCTCCTCCTCCTCCTCCAGCGTTAACGTCTGGATCACAGCCAGTATATCCATCCAACCCCCTCATCCTCCCTCCTCCGTCCCCCCATCTTTCCTCCTCTCATCACAGGCTCCTCGCCTGAAGGCTGGAAGCACTCCAAGAAGCGATGGAAGGGGAGGGGGGTGGGGGATAGAGAGGGTGGTCACTTGTAACAGAGAAGTTGAAGTTCAGAATATCGCAGGGCAAAATAAATGACCTTCAGCCGCCTGAAGGACTGTTGGCTCACTGATGGCCCTGTTCATGACGTCCAGACGCAGATGCTGCAAAAGTTGTAGAGAGAAGACACAGCTTCCAGGGTGCCCCCCTCCCCCAGCAAACCCCAAGGGGGGAGAGAGGAAATCGCTTCATGCACTGCAAAAAATGCAAGTGACTTAACCTTTTTACTTAGTTTATGTTAATGTGAAATCTTTATGAGACAAGGAAATAAATCTCCACATTGGATACATGCTTAAAGAAGCAACAACTCTGTGTGTCAGTGACCCGAGAGGTAACAGCTGGAAAATAGAAAGCTTTGTATGAATATTGTAATTGTTAGCAATAAAACCCAACAAATATTTCCAGATAATATCATAATCTTTTCATTTAATCAACAAAATCCCCAGTTTTAGTGGATCAATTAATCATTTAGTCATTGTCATTGACAAAACCAAATGTTTTAAAGGACTGGCTCGCATTTTCCTGGGTTTACAAGCTCCACTGTGTAACCAGAGTGCATAATATTGACCCTTAGGGTCTTAATGTGACTTAAGCAGGCATGCAAACTTGTCACCTTTCAGTAAAAAACCTTTGTTTGCAATCCAAACTAGGTCATTTGTGAGAGTCCTGTAGATCTGCTAAGTTTTTGAGGAGAGCCATGTCTTGTGGTTTGTTTCGAGGTCAGTTTTTGACTGTCAACATGGCTCCACATGGTAAGAATCTCTTACAGTAGCATTATAATAAGTGATATATAATGGCTGATATGTTAAGCTTGGAACTGTTAAGTCTGATACAGTTGTTGTGATTTAGCAAACATTAGCCATTACAACTGATGAATGTTACTGATGTTAGGGCTCTGAGACTACACTTTTAACAGTACTAATGTTAACTTTTTGCAGACGATTAGTTCAACAGAACACTTGTTTCAGTAGCCAGTAGAATCAAGTATGTTTTAGTCACCTTTAAGAGTCTTTGAGAGATGTTTTGCCATAGCATATAAGCTTATAGCAACAAAGGCAAAACAGTGAAATCTTAAGATGACTAAATGTGGTGGCAGCAGCTCACCCACTTCACATTTTGTTGAGTAAAACATTGTAGGAAGCTGGTGCGGGAACATATCTTTGACACTGTAGGAAGTGACTCTAACTAAATGGTAAAGGTGTCTAGATCATTCTAGACAAAGAGGCGCTGTCTGGGTATATCTTGAATTATAATTTCATCAATAAAAAATAAAACTGCAGATATTTTGATTGATTTATCATCTGAAACATCTCAAATATTTGTAAATTTTCTTCTCTGATTTGAGAATGTGTCACTTTCCTTTTTCTTTTCCTGATCATAAATTGAACATGTTTGGGTTTTGGACTCGGGCAGAAGGAGCAATTCCAAACCAAGTGTGGAAGAAGCTTTCATCAATTAAATCATAAATTAGTTAACTGAGAAAATTATTATAATTTGTTTTTATGTAGCCTCTAATAATAACAGAAGTTATCTCATGAAACTCTCCCTGTACAGCAGGTCTAGATTGTACTATTTATATTATTTAGAGAGACCTTAAAAATGCCTTATAATTAAAATAATCTAAACTGTGAAGGTTTGCGTACACGTCATTACATTCAATACATTGTCCTGATGAAGCTGACGGCTGTAATGTATAAAGAAGTGACACTTGAAGGCGAAAAGAGGCTGTCGCAACTGCAGCAGTTCAAGGACAGCTGTGAATGCAGAATTCATATTTGGACACAAAGGAGGACATTGTGGTTATGAAAAACCATTAACTAGGCGGCGTTTAACTCAGTTGGTAGAGCAGCCGCCCCATGTGTGAAAGCTCATTCCTTGCTGTGGAAGCCCAGGGTTCAAATCTGACCTGTGGCTTTTTCCCGCATGTCATTCCCCGCATTTCTTGTCACTCTTTAGCTGTCTCTTTCAAAATAAAGCCAAAATAAATCAATTATTAACCAAAGCATTAACTGCAGATCTGTGCTAGGATGTAAACTCCACATGAAGACACACTAAATGCACCATCCAGCACCTTCTGCCAAACGGCACACCTTAGACGTAAACTGTAAGATACTCCGGTATGTATGCAATTCCCAAGCTTGCTAGGTTTATGTGATGATCATCAGCATAGACCAGCACATTTAAGGGATCTGCCCGGACTGGAGCCAGCTGCAAACTATTAGTTAGGCAGCGAATATTCTAGAAATGACTGGTGATTTAGTACAGGAACCAGCTCCAGCATTAGCACCTTGATATGATTGCCTGCTGATACCTCGTGATGACCCCAGGTGATCAGAAAGATCACTTGATACGCCTTAAACAAATCTGAGCACAAAATAAAATCACTTGCTAGGCTTGTAATCTTTTTGCAGTGTGTCCATCTGGCCCCGCCAAGCACTGCGAGAGAAACTGATTGTCGAGCCGTCCAATGGCACTAGGCCTTTCCCTGCAGGGCTTTGTAACAGAAGTGGCCCAGTCCTGTTTTGTCTGACCCACAATTCACTGGGACGGCCCCAGAGACGGTGAATATCTCTGCCAGAGAGCATGAAAAAAACCACCAAGTGTACCACATAAAGGAGACAAGGAATTGTATCAAGAGGACAACCAGCCATGTGAAATGGACTGCACTGCACAGCTGAAACCACACAAATGCATCCTGGAATAGATGTCTTAAAAGGAATCATCTGAACCACTTCCACACAAAGACACCAGTGACGGCCTCCACTTCACTCATCCTTAATACATTCCAAACACTGGCAGCTCCCTGAGGAAATAACGTGTTCATTCAGTTCATTTGACAGTACACAGAGAGATGGGGGATTAGTACGACTGCAGGCCTATTAGTAACTAAGCTCCACATAAATGGGTTAATGTGGCTACAGTTGACTTATGGGTACCACACCAGTGTTTCTCCCGTCTGAACTCAAATGAAATCATGTCGGTTTGCTCATCAGCAGTAGACTGGTTTCAGAACATCTCGATACAAATTGATCGCTTTCCCTTGCTTAGAAAAACAATGAGTCGATCAGAGCTTTGTAGCAGGATTGATAATGGGAACATTGTCCAAGATCCAGAAACATAGCAGAAGAATTAATAGATAAATGGAAACATGTGACAGTGTGTAGATATCGTACTGCACTGTTGTACACCGACACTGAAATAACAACTGCAGCATCCATATTGACTGAAAATGATGTCTGCAGAACAATGACGTCATTCTCTTGTTCACAGCCTCTTGTCTGAACACTGTGCCAACCAAATCACCTCCACCCATCACTCTCCTTCTCTGCTTCTGAAACTTTGATCCATGCCTTCGATCACACGCAGAATAGACGACTGCAACAGCATTTGATATGGCATGACCACATCACCTCTGTCCTCCAGAAACTTCACTGGCTCCCTGTCTCACAAGAGATCCAACTTAAATTCAGTGTGGAGTAGTGGAGTCTTCTCCATAGCTGCCGACTCTTTCTGGAACTCTCTTCTGAAACAAATCCAAGAGTGCAGTGATCTGTCTACGTTCAAAGCATAACTCAGAAATCACCTTTTTAGAATTACTTCTGGTAGGGGGATTAATGATCTGTGTTGTATGTCCTTGAGTATCATGAAAATCACTAATGCTAATGATAATTATAGTACCAGTTTACTAGAATGTCCTGACCAAATAGACATGGAGCACTGCAGATGAAAGTGAGCCTTGACTGCAATTTCTTTTTGTGAGACTACATTTAAAACCAATTGTTTTTACGGTCAACATTACTTAATTGTATTTCTACCACTGTGGTATTTTTTTTTTTTTAAGATTTTTTCTTTGGCCTTTTATGATAGTACAGCTGAAGATAGACAGGAAGCAGAGAGAGGGGGGATGACGCGGCAGTTAAGTTTAAAAAAAATTAAAAAAAATTAATAAAACTCGATTCCATTGTTGGCCTTCCGCTTGTCGGCTTGTAACCTGGAGTCCAGCTGTCCGGGCGAGGCCTCTCCCTCCACACATGTGTTCTGTCCGCTTAACCGCACTACACTAGCCGAGCCACCCCAACTGTGGTATAGTTGAGGTAGGGGCAGGTTGGGGTTATGACAAATAAACTGTGGTTATGGTTATGATTAAGGCAACTAAAACAATTAGGTAAGGATAGGAAACATTCATGGTTCCAGTTATACAGTTTTGTGATAGAACATGCAAAGGATGCACTACTTCCTGCATTGGAATTAAATGTTAGGCGTAAATCGTGAGATACGCAGTCAGACAATATAGATGAAAGTCCTTGCAGATTGTGTTTGTGTTACTGTTTGGAGGACAAAAATATTGTATAGTGACAATTCAGCCTACATCTGTGAAGCGCAGCTGTAGATTGCGCTCAGGAGGCAACAGTGATTCAGAATGCAGATCTGCCTTCATGCAGCCCTACAGATGACATAGCATACAGTTTGTAAACCACAGATAATAGCTGTTTGTTGATCGTGTGTGAGAGCAGCCGCAGCAGAAGCCTGAGTACAAACAGAGCAGACAGACCACCGGCTTTGAAGAAAAGCTCTCCCATGTGAGCCAGCCAGCTGTATATCGCTGGATCAAAACAGTCTGTCTGTCTCACGCACACTATCTGTTTCTGTCTGCCTGTCTGTCTGCCCATCACTCCATCTGTTTATTTGTTAGACTGACACAGGCGTGACAAAATATACAGACATTAACATAAGACATAACAAACAGAGGTTAACATTTGAATACTGTACTGCTTTTTAGCTGGAGTATTGTATGTGTATGAAAGTGTGTCATGTTTTTATATATGCATGGACTAACTGTGACCAGGTATGTGCCAGGAGGAGGAGGAGAAGGAGAAGGAGGAGGAGGAGGAAGAAGAAGAAAATAAATAAATAATGTTGACAAATAGATGTTAAGTACGCAACAAAAATGAAATGCATAAATTAATTAAAAAAAACAAGAAAAATAGTGAAAATAAAACAACAGTACATAAATATTTGTGCACATACATGCATATATAGCACACAATATATTAAGGGAGCCAGTCCATGTGAGTGAGTGTATTGTATTGTTGTTATTTTGCAAGAATCTGTCAACTATGGAGGTAGCAGCAGGTCATAAACTCACAGTTTATCAAATGAATTAATATGTATACAGCGAACCTTAAAATACAAAAAGAAATGAAGTGAAATGAATGAAATGAACATTAAAATAGAAATAAAAACAATAATATAAATTAAAAGGGGGTATATTGGTGTGCAGATACATGGGGTTTTTGTCAACAAATTTTAGATTGTGCCAACCCCATTTAAATCGTCCTTTGGACTGTGATGTGGTTATCTTGTATTATAAATTGATTCTTGGTATAAAAATAAAAAAAATCTTACACATTTGGTACAGAAAGTCAGCACTGGGAGTGATGAAGTCATGTTCCCATTATATTATTGTAGCTTACTGGTGAGTTCTTTGAGGAAATTAGGAGTTTATTTCTATCTAGCTGTTAAATTCAGGGTCTTAACATTGATGAGTTAAAGCTTCACGTGTGGATAAACAGTCTCTATTCCATGTTAGTAACACATAAGCATGGTCATAAATAATGCAAGTCTGACATAGTTGAGGTTGCTGGTTAGGAAGAAGTCTACTCAGTCCAAAAAGGTTCAGCTACTGAAACATAATTTGTCGACTGCAGTGGCTGCTTGTTTCCAGCCTTAAGTAGCTGCTTTCTGATGGGTAATAGTTTTTGTCTGTCAAGTATCTCCTGTGGATATTGATCGTTTAGTCCATAGTCCATTCCTTTAAGTCCTTGGTGCTGAATTCTGCCTCTCATTTTATGGATCTCTCAGTTGTCGAGGTGGCTAAAGGAAACTTTAGTTTATAGAACAGACAGCTAACCACATTTTAGTTTGACAGGAATAGCACTGCCTGTGGTGCTACTTCACACGACTGGCTCGTCATCTTGTCGTGCACCATCCAGCCTTATTCCCTCTCTCCACACTAATCTACTCTTCTCCTAATCCAGGTCCTCTAACTCTCCATGGGAAATCCACTGGAGCTCAGAGACAGGTCTACACATGCCCACTTCCTTTCCCGTAATATCACATGTGGGATGTGTCTGTATGACCAACAGCTGGCGAATCTGAAAATATCACAGATTGTTATCTGTTGTCATCATATGCAGAGGGGTCAGTGAAGCCGTGATTAGTACAGGAAACCCTCTGATGGAGTGATGAAAGGATGAAGAGAACGCTTAAGAGAGAGAGAGAGAATGAATGAACTGATTGAACTTGCACATCAATTCTGTGCTGTAAAAGATTGTACATTTCTCACAGCAACGATATCTATACGATATCTATGCAAAGCCACCATCACTGGCTCTTACAGCTAAATAAAATCCACATGTCACCATCATGTTACTGATGGAATTGATTCATCAAACTTAGAATGACTTCTACATGGTTTCTTTGTATTTGCGTTTACATGTTAACAAACTGCTACAAATGCATAACACCGCAAAAGTAGCTTATTTAGACTATGTGTATAGCATGACCACAAAGAGCCATTAAAGTAACTATTTTTGAAACATGGATTTACACTCTCAAGTCAGAATAAATAGAGATTTTCCTGTTCTTCTTATTCTGCTGACATTGGATGAAGGAATAAGCCTCACTAATTAACAGCTTTAGCCAACTACAATGTTTCTGTGCTGTGATTGTGACAGTTAAATGGACTTGACAATGTTAATGTATGTATATGGACTATACATGTGCCTGGGCATGAATGTGCAGTACAGCTTAAGGTTCTTGTTTAGGGGTTTGACAATATGGTCATATGTAACTTACCAGGAGTTCCAGTTCTGTCTGATGTTTTCCTCCACACCTCTTTTAATTTTTCTTAATCTCTGTCCATTCAAGAAGTAGAATCATAAACCTTGAGGGTATTTTCCCCTCAGTATTTTCAGCTCACCTGGGCATGTCTTCATTCTGCAGAGAGCAGATGTATATCTACAAAAACATATTTCCTCTCACTCTTGACACTTCAGGTTGGGGGTCACTGATGCACAGCAACAATAGTAGCAATAGCAACAATATAAAAAGAAAGAAAGAAAGAAAGAAAGAAAGAAAGAAAGAAAGAAAGAGGTAGAACAGGTGATAGCAGGTAGTAATTGCAGGGTCGCTATTTCAATTCCCCACTTCCCCCAATCCAGGCGGAGTGTCCTTGAGCAAGATACTGAACTGCAAATGGCTCCCGATGGTTGAGACGCTGTGTGTATAAGGCTCAGTATCACTGTGAGCATTTTGGGTAGGAAGCGCTGTATCACTCCTGACGAGCAGTTGGCACCTTGCATGGCAGCCTCTGGGTGAATGTGACAGGTGCTGTAAAAACATCCTGTGCAGTCGGCAGACCAGAAAGGTGCTATATAAACATGTGGAGGGGGCGTGGTGCATCAGCTGCAGGAGAGAGGTGTGGAGAGGGATCAGGAGAGCAGCGGCAGGTGAGAGTGATTGACACACCTGTATCCTGTTGAGTTAATCACTCTCTCCTTTTAACACAGTAGCGTGCTGGACCTGGGCACGACACGAAGAGAGACGCACGCGGCTGTCAGCAGCAGAAAGCAGAAAGTATGCCTGCGAACGGGTGTGACTGTGTCGTGAACTGAAATAAACTGCTGAAGAACCCACAGTGGCATCAGACTACGCCACAAAACATAAGGTCATTTATCATTTAGTGTCAGTGGTTCTAATTGTGTGGACAGATGAATGCACTGACTGTTGTCATTAGATGCCGCCATTTCATATAGCATAACAGTAAGTGAGTAGTAAATTCACTGGGCAGGAGGGGTGAGGGTTTGCATGTTACACAGCTGGTCTGTAATTCCACTTTACCCACTGTTATCTATGCCCGTTATGCTTGTGTGACTGTTGATAATTATTGTTTTCATCCACATGCTGTTGACCCTCTCCACCATTGCTCTCAAATTTCTTTTGGGTCTTCAAGCACTTCTGACTTACTGTCTGCTTTCCCCTTTTCTATCTGTTGATTCTTCATGTCTGAACTGTTTCTGTAGCCTCATCTCCTCTCCATAACGCTGAAGTGGAACATCCTTCATATGACCAGCCTTTATAAATAGATTTAGGTATAAGTGGCATACTAGTCTAAGTCTGTCATGTTATATTTCTCTATACCGAGTGAAACATCCAGTGGGGTAGAAACATCAAATCTGCCACAATCTTTCCTGCATGCCTCAGAGTCCTGGAGGTGTACAGCTCCTGGAGAGATGGAAGATTGCAGCCAATCAGCTTCTCTGCAGCCCGAATGACATGCTGCAGTCTGCCTTTGTCCTTGGCAGCAGCGTACCAGATGGTGATGGAGGAGGTGAGGATGGACTCAATGATGGAGGAGTAGAAGTACACCATCACTGTCTTTGGCAGGTTGAATTTCTTCAGCTGAGCACAGGAATATATCCTCTGCTGGGTTTTCTTGATGAGGGAGCTGATGTTCAGCTCCTACTTGAGGTCCTGGGAGAGTGACAGAGGGTGATGGGGGCAGGTGAAGCTGAGTTCTTCCTGTCCACAACCATCTCCACTGTCTTTACAGCCCGGGAGCTCTAGGTTGTTTTGGCTGCACCAGGTCACCAGATGGTCAACCTCCCACCTGTAGGCGGAGAGATGAATCCAATGAGATTGGTGTCGTCCGCGAACTTCAGGAGCTTGACAGACTGGTGACTGGAGGTGCAGCTGTTTCCCCAGCTTCACACACGTCTGTGATCCACCTGCAGGTGGAGTCAGGCACACTCAGCTGGGAGAGCTTCTCCTGAAGCAGAGCCGTGGAGCAGTCACCTCTGTTTGCTCTATGGACTGTGACCTTTGAACATAAAGCCTCACCTTCACAAGGCCAACTCCCCTCCCAGGCATGTCGGAGCAGTCACATCAATTAGAAAGCTCTGGTTCTTAATTAGCCACTCAATGCGTCAGAGGGAGGTGTGTAGGAGAGAATCAGGAGGATAGAAACAGATTTACACTGGCTTTTTCCTCCCCTTCATTTTAATGTGTTGTGGCTGGTCACCATTGGCCTCCTACGTACGAGCCCAAAGAGCTCCTAGGGCTGTATTCAGACCAAATCAGGCATTTCAGCAATTAGCGCGGACTGGTGATTTGCACTGAATGTAACCACTGTGAACAGATTCACTTTATTTTTCTCATTCACCGACTTTCACGTTACTGGCACTCCGTCTTTCCTCATTCATCCTCTGTCAGACAATAAACAAATGAAGCTTCTTGGTGTCGCTTTTTAGGTAGCTCGGTACATGAAATAAACCAGACAAGGACACAAATGGGGAGTATAAATGGGAAGTGTAGTTTAGTGACATTTCAGGCTGACTCTGGAGTAGTTTGACTGATCTTTTCTCTGGATTCAGGTTGTGTTTCTCCAAAAGTTGATTCAATCTCAACTTCTTTGTTGGTCACTGCAGGGAACCACTGCCACTGACTACCCCATTCAAAAGAACAGGAAGACTGATATTTTCACTGCAGCAATTTTTCAGATCCGAAATTCCCAAATGACCAATGGGTCAGATTTAGTCCCAGAGACTCATGGGCAGCTTTTAGCTGCTGTTTAAAGTGTCATGCACCACTCCAGTCTTTCTCGCAGAGGGTTTGGGGTCCTGTCTCTGGGGTTTACCAGCAGAAGCTATTAAATGGTTTATAGTAAGCGCTGACACCTCATGACTTGAGGACCGGTTAGATGTTCTGACACTCAGTCAGCAGCTGCCTCATTGGCAAAGAGTGCAGCTGCCACTTTCTTACAACTGTTTGACATATTCAAAGTTTATGAGGGTTCAACTTTCAGATGTGGCTCGCTGTGTAACCATGGTAACCACAGCAAAGAAAACAATAGAAGAGCTGGTTTTACTGTATCTGAATCCCCTGAATTATTTAAGTCTTTACCAGGAGAGAACTCGCAGAGCATCGAAGATAAATAAACTGCAGCAACATCAGCTTCAAAGTCTGAATATAAGGCTCTAGGACAAGTAAACATTGTTAATTATACTAGTTAGAAAAACCTGATATTTGAATCATGACATACTGCCGACCATTTCACCTAGTTTACTTTACAACCAGGTCTTCTGTATAACGACATTAGACTATCTTGATAGCAGCAAGCTGTGGTGTAGATGATCAAAGATGCTGCCACCAATTCAAAATACAGAACATTAACGTTGCTGGCTAGCAGCTGGAGTGGCAACTGTTTGCTGTCTGAAAATAAGTTGTTCGTTGGATACCTATCATCCTGTCGCTCCCCTGTTTAAACAAAGACATCCTAGATTTCCATTACCTGGCAACTGCAAAGCCAAGAAATAGTCTGGCACATAGCCACCATGTGAAATACCAAGTTGTTACAGAGTTTCTGCACTCTTTAACAAAGAAGATAAAACATCATGGTGGATTTTGTTACTGTTGGATAGATGGCTACCTCTTTCCCCCCCTTTTCAGTCTTTGTGCTAAGATAGCCAGCTACTTCATCTTCACATGAGAGTGGAGGGCTCTTGACATTCAACAGTCTACCAACCCCCAAAAAACTAAATTCCGTTTACATTTTAAAAAAAGAAATATCTAATCAAATTTACTGGCCACATTCATGCTCCTGAGAGGATGAAACCTTTGCATTTTGGACCATTGGGAAAGCTTTTCATAGTTAATTCCTCTACTATTCAAGGTTTCACTATGAAGCATAGTGATGTCTGCCCCTCTGTTTCTCTGCCTGTCTCTATTGCCTCATTCTGTCTATGCAGCTAATATTTTCTTTTTGTGTCTTTTACTGTCTGTCAGAGGTAGTTATTCATCTTTGCCTGAAACCCTGACAGATTCTTTACCTTTGCCTCTGTGAGACAGGTCTATAATTTAGCACTAAATCTGGTCTGTGGAGGAGCCCTAATGTGCCTTATTAATAATCTGTGACGTGTCAGACATTCTGGTATTGCTGGTTTGTTTTCCTGATTACATAAATAATGTTATCTTCTCTATGTAGCACAGTATTGTCTAATTAGCTTGTCTTTTTTTTTTGGCCTCGAGCTCCCGTATCCCTGTCTCCCTCCTCTCTTCTTCTTCTCCCTCTTTTTCCCTATCCACCCTGTCTCTGGAGACCATCAAGCGTCCTCTTTGCCTCTAACCAAATCCACAGAGAAATGTCTTCATTCAAAAAAAACTTTTCTCGCTCCATTAAAATTAGGCCCGGGAGTGGTGACACCACCACGGTCTGTGGTTAACACTTTTTTCTTTTTCAAAGGGGGCAGCAACAGTTGTTTGTAACGTGCCAGCCAGATCCGTCATGACGACGTGAATGTTTGGCTAATAGGAAGCTTCTCTTGCAGTCTAACAGTGTCTTTCACTGCCAAAGGGAGGTACGGCTGCACTGACAGCTGTGTAAACTCACGTGCATGAATACACAAACGCCTGCTAGCATACCTAAATACACACAGACATGCTGCAGCCTCATTCACCCAACACACACACACGCAATATTTCTTATCACAAAAGGATTTCATCCATGAGAACCTTCTATAAACATTTTCACTGCTGCTTACACTGTTTACTGCATAACGTGCATTTTAAGCGTGCACAATGACACGTGCTCTTCGCTCTTCTTCACCTGCAACAATGGAGAGATGGTGCCCTGTCTTGGATCTCAGGAGCTTCACTTCCTAATCCTCTAATGTCTCTGGGAAAAGTTTTTATTTATATTATGCAAGAAACAAATGAAAGAACATTAATCAAGCAACAACAGCAGATTTAAACAGGTCCTAAACTATATTTTTAGAGTTTGAGAGGTTTGGCCACCTGTAAATAGCTGAGATAGCCACTCACTTCATGTCATGAGATAAGAAAATCATATTTTGTATTTTTTAAATGACATAGTTATTTTTTTTCCTCTTCGGTATCTGTGCATGCCAGCTGGTGGTTCACTTTAAAAAAAAAAAGAAAAAAGAAAGAAAACAGTGACTCAACATAAACTCCATCCTCCCACAGAAAAGCTGGATGTGCCACACGCCCATCCATCTCCCAAACTTTCACACCCTTCCTCCTCTCAGTGACGAACTGCGTTGGTACTAAATGATGGCATTGGGTATTGTTGACAATCCCCTAATTCTTAGGGATCCTGGGCTTCTGTATAAGAGGACCTGTAAACATAAAATGAACATGTGTTATATATCAGAATCAGCTTTACTGTGCAAGTATGTGTACACATAGACTCACAGAAGAAAAGACATAACAGCTAAGAACAAGGACAACAAAGCTGAAGCCAAAGAAATAATAGTAAATAATAGTGTGTGAAAAAATACATATGTAGATGTTGACAGTGACATGTTAAATACATACATTTCAAGCTGTAAAAACATGCACTGTATGTGTGTATCTATGATGGAAGTACGTGGATGTTTTGTGTTACATGGTTCTTGACACTGCATGGCTGATTCAAGTGTTCAGTGAGTGATGGCCTGTGGAAAACTGTTCTTGTTTGTTTTGGCGCACTGTGCGCCTTCCAGAGGGGAGCGTTTGGAAAGAGCTGGAGCTTTTTGAATCTACGATGGACGCCCACTTTCAGTCCTAGGAGATAGTCCTTTCCAGAAACCTGAAGGTTTCCACAGCAGACAGTATTGTTGAGCGTGACCAAGGGTGGGGTGTTGTGGGGCACCTCCTAAAAACGTCCAAAGTTGTTTTGACACTTCTGAATGTGGTCCGCTTCAGGTTGTTGCACCAGAGGGTCAGCTGTTCAACATCACATCTGTATTCAGGCTGTTGCATCACTGCAAACTTTAGTTTAACAGACAACTCTTCTGAGGTGAGTTGTCATTTTTGTAGAAGAAGAGCAGAGGGGAGGAATTCAAACAGGAGTTAGACAAGATGTCTAATTTCTGTCTCTCAAAAAGCTGAGACACATCCTCTTCATTGATCCTGACTGCAGGTGGTATGTAAATGAGGAGAAGTGAGTCGCTGGTATGGAGTGCCGATGGTTGTTTAATGATGAGACATACATTAGAACTCTTTTTAGTATTAACTAACGACTTGGTTGAAGGTCAGAACTGAAGATAGCCTCTTAATAACCTTCAACGGATACTATGACCTTGATGACTTCTTCATCTTCACAGACATGTAACTAAGAACTCACATAAAACTAGTACTCTGTGCAGTTCATGTTCATGAAAAAGAGTTGTCAACGAATGAACCATTTGGCCAAACTGTTCAAGCTTCAGCTTCTCATTGACATTGTACTAAAAGAGAAGACAGTATGGAGAAAAGCTTGTAACCCTTTCTGTGAAATGAAGGAAGGCTCTGTGTTTATTTGCATAATTTATAACCACATGTAAACCTTCCCACTGCCATTTTACCTGTGTGTGTGTGTGCATGTTTGTGTGTGCTTATGAAGGAGGAGCTCGAGAGGACACACTGAGGCTTCAAGGTCTGTATGAAAGCTGCAAGAAGCAGACGTACATCTTGTCATTTGTCAAGCATCTCAGTTCTCTGTTTACAGACATCTCACACTGACAATAAAAACACAACTTCTGTGTGTTTACATCAACTGTATAGATTCATATCACACATACATAATACATCAACAATAGGACATTATTCAGGTTCTCGTCTGTTGGTTTTTCTTATGGCCAAAGTCTTCTACTTCTGATCTGTACTGTGGCAGTGAAACCTCAGTCTGATCAATCTGGATTTCTTACTTCAGTTAACAGAACCTGTTAAAATGTTCTGCTGTTCAGGATTATTGCAGTGTACATAGCATCATCAGGTGTCTGATTTTAGTCCTACATTTCCCATTATGCAACCAAAAGTATCTTTTTGTCTAATAAATGCATATGTCTTTAAATCTCAGTTTGTAACAGACTTCATGTTATAAATTATATTTTATTGTTATATCCAGACCTAAGCTACCTTAAGTGAAATAAAATCTTTTTTCACAAATCTTTCTCAGCCAAAGCTCCTCTAGTCAGAAAACAGGCTCATAGTACCCCTTATTGATATTTGTCTAAAATTGTTTTCCTTTGACAAGAATTTTTTTCTACCCATCATGTCCACTTTTTCATCTTTCTCAGTTTCCCTATCTACCTCTACCTTAACATGGACTCTCCCTCGTCCAGCCAGGCCTTGTGGAAGCTCAGATAACACAGAGACGCCCTTTCAGTGTTTATCAGAGCAGCTCGAGCTCTATCTGCCTCAGCCCAGACTGAGGAGAAAGAGATGCTTATCTCCACTTCAGTGTTAACACAAAGTCTCCAGCTCCACACGAATCATACAGACTGGTAAATGCAGGCAAACTGTCACACCTCCAGTTTAAAATGAGGGACGGTAACCTGGGTTTGTACTTGTTTAAAGATTTGAACTAACAATTAGAATTCAACTAATTTGGTGGACGCAAACAACGACTCCAAATGAATACAATGTTGCTCTGTGTATGCTGGATATGCAGGCAATTATATACATTGCAGCACTTACAGCTTGTTCCAAGAGGTGAAAGGGTATCTGGAGCTGTACAGCGCACATATTTCTCCCTTCGTTATTCAACTGATGTTCTCTGAAGGCCGATAGTTACAAAAAGTTACTGGTTCCTTAAATACACTGCCAGCTCTCAGCTGGAAAAACAAAACAAAGCAGAACACTGAAATAGAAGTGTGCTGGCGTCTTTAATAATATGGTAGTGCTACAATAAGTAGCTCACTTGAGAAGCCTAATTATAAATTTTAGCATAGCATCCTAGTATTGTGGATGGTTCAGTTTTGAATTTTAAGCTCAGTGATGTTAAATAATGAATGCTTTATATTAAATGATCCCTGGAATTTAAAATTGACCTCCTAAATTTTTGAACAAGGTCTACCTTTACTTCACTACTCCACGTGCAACAAGTATCTGAACAGAAAACCTCATTACTGCTACCCAGTAATATCAAATCTGAAATTCAATAGAAGGATCATCATTTTTTACATTAATCTATTCCTTCAATCACACACAAAACAGCTCCTTGTTCTTTTACAAATGGCTTCTTGAAAAGACAGACAGTACAGTGGCGGTACAGATTGGCGGTTCGATCCCCCGGTTCAATCTCTGAAGTGTCCTTGGACAAGATACTGTCCATCGGTTGCCATCATTGTATGAATGGTTGAATGAGATACGTACTGTAAAGCTTTCTAAAGCTAGGAAGGTGCTATATAAAAGTACAGTCCATTTACCATTCACCTGCTGGCTGAATGTCACACATGAAGCCACAGCATCTCAGCCATTTCACCATGTGTTGCAGAGAGAACAAGTTCCCCTGCAGGCATCCCCCCATTCACTGTGTGATCAGAGGAGAATACTGCTGCAAGGCTCAACAGAAGCTAAAGAAAATGTGTGAGTAGGCAAAAAAAAGAAGACTGTGTCTGCTGGACCTGTGTTCGCTACATGAGACATGTTTGAAACATGTGTGTGTTGGGCTCTCTTTCATGTGACTGAAAACATTCCTGTCCTGTCATTCAGAACTTTTTCTGAAATACAGCTACCTCAGTGACAGCTACCTTACTTTTTAAAAAAATCTTTAACCATAAACCATTAACCATAACTGGTAACCACACAATATCCATACTGTTCTATGCATTATCACATCGAGAGTTAGCCCAAAAACATTTGCAGTGAAGAGAATCCAGACTTTTACATCATTGTCTGTTATCAGCATTCATAAATGTTTATATATTGAAACTTTCAACATCATTTCCTCATTTTTTGTCATAATGGACATTTTATCTTGGTTAGCATGTTAGCATAGCCCATATTAGCAGTAAACACAGCACAGCTGAAGCTGATGGGAATGTCATTGGTTTTGCTACTGTTTGGTCCTAAAGTATTGAAGAAATTCAAATTTTGACCTTATGATGGCGCTAGATTAACAATTAATCCTGAGGGTAACATTTATTTCTACATCATTTTACTCCTGACCAAACATGATGTGATAACCAAAGTCATTGAGGTTTATCCTCTGGGGATTATGATCGTCTGTTCAAATTTTCATGGCAGTAGCTGAGATATATGCGTCTGGACCACAGTGGTGGACTGACATTGCGTTACTCAAGCCACATGGGTAACATGGCTAAAAATGATCAAGGTGAAGGAACCATCTTCATCATGGTTAAAAGAAATCCTTGGTTAAAAGAAATTGATATCAACTGTGTGTGTGTGTGTGTGTGTGTGTGGCTCTCAGTGTCCTCCACCTCTCCATCCATCCCATGTTCATTTGCCTGTTTACTGCCTCGCTGACCTTTTTTTACAGGTGAGTCCCTTTTGCTCTCCATCAGTGCTGCACGGCCACACACCAGATAATCTCCCTCTCTCTTTACTAGCACCTTGTGAAGGTGGCCTTCCTATTTTGAATAGACCTACTATGAAGAAATCAATCCCATCTACATGCAGCCTATGAGCACCACAGCAGCCTCTCTGAGACAGACGGGGAGGCCGGCTCCCATAAATCAGCATAGCTGAGGTATTTGTGGCCAACATGGAGGAAGATTTATGTCGGCTGGATATTGGAGAGCGTCTATCAGGCTCTCACAGAAGGGCCGAGGGCTGCTGGGGGGCGGGGAGGTGAAGGTAGACAGGAGGAGGGTCGTGGATGGAGGAGGGGATGAAAAGAGCGTCTTTGTCATCAAAGAAAATGATTCTAATGGAATGAAGACGAAAAATGAGAAAGGAAGACTTTTCACATACGCACAGGAGTCCTGATGGGGTAAAGGGGTTGGACGGGATGCGAAATGCCAGGGAGGTACAGCAAGCAGAGAGATGGATGAGAAGGGGGTTGTAGAAGGGTAAAAAGGCGGTGCCAGGTTGTTACGGAGTGCCATGAATTATCTCTTGCTGTCATATATGGATAACCTGAGAACAACCCCACACACATCATCCAGCTGCCATCTCCAGGACATCATCAAGGATGTCAGTTCACTAAATCCTACAGTAAGATATGGAAAATCTGTGCAGCTATTATCATTTACCAACCACACTTCATATATAAAGTCTTTCATTTTATGAAGCACCCAAAGCTACAAAATCTATTATAGCTGGAAACAACATATTTTGGTTGGTTCATCTTGGCTATCCATGATGATGCAAACTAGAACGTTACTCAGGGTCTGTTGTAAAAAGGTCTAAGGGGAGTAAGCTATAGGCTAGCTAGGCAATGGTCACACATCACTTATCATTTATAAACAAGCTATGAAACCTCACAGTGTTGGTTTCACACCAAGAGGTCATGAGTATTTTTTATTGTGGAAAACATCAAGGCCAAAAGCTTGTACTAGCTGACATACCTGAACACTGGAGCTGTGATATTATGATGCTCTTAGAAGATATAACGTTGTTGAAAGCTACACATGTTGCTCTTTTTTCAGTGCCTTTTGGACAAGATGCTAAAGATGTATGTTGAGAAGGTGTATGAAGAGGTTGACAACTCTATTAATAACTGTAGCTTTCAACAGCAGGTTGTTCACCCTGCCTTTAAATGTGTGTAAACAGATATAAACACTTATCTGAAGCATGCTGAGACCTTTACCCTCTCTGCTCTGATGAAATCTAAGAACAGCTCGATTCACAGTGTTTTCACATGAAAAATGAAAAATGCAACACTGGTCACGTTGTTACTTTTAAAAGGAGAGTGCAGCTGAGTGAGCTGTCACAACGCACAATGGCTCAGATTTTTGTGTTTGCAGCCAAAGTTTAACAACTGAACTTTAACCCACAAATACAACGTTCAAGAAATGTTTCAAATGGCATTCCAGCATAAGCAGGAAGAATTTATAATGGCACCAATATCATTGTAGAAAAGAATGTGTCTCTAAATTCCAGATGTGGATAAAAAAGAAAGTCTTAGAAAATATTAGAAATAGAAGAAAATGGTGACACTGTGTTACGATATGAATATTTACTTCCAGATATTGTGTGTAGAATCTATGTGGCTGCTTTGTAGCAAACCTGTTATTAAGAAGGTGAGGAAGGAGTACAGGCTGGGGTGCTCTTTTTTCAGCCCTTTTCTGTTTACAACAAGTGGAACATGAATCCATGTTCCATGTCCAATTCCAGGAGAGACTGTCTGAAAATACTGTATGTGCTGCTCTCTCCATTATCATCGCATCTTACTCCTCTCTATGACAACCAGCGTTTCTCTTCACCTTTGAGTGTGAGCCTTCTGACAAGGTAGGACAACTTGTTGTACGGACTCTTCTAGCTTAACCCGACCTTTACTTTATTCCTTGCTACATAAAGGACACACACTGGCCATGGATGTAAAATGTGAGCTAAGGAATTGTAAAAAAAAATGAATGTAATACTGAGCTCCAGCAGAGTACATGAGCAGTATACTGATAGATGAAGATGTAAGGGTCTTGTCATGTTGAATTATGTTTTTTAAATTAAGAAATTTTACAGGCAAAGCTGAGCTCAAGCACCGATTTCATGAATAACAGGAGGCCTTTTGTATTGGCAAGAAGCCACACAGCTGCAACACTTTTTTTTCTATCAGGGAGTGTACTGAATGAGACACATAGGGGACAATGCTCTTGTTTTTTATCTTCTGGCTCTTGGAAAGCTGTCTGGGAATGAAGCTCTGAGGTATTGTTCCTGCACTGTAGATATGGCACATAAAGACAAAAGCCCCAGAAACCTTCTCAGCTTCGCGTCCCAGAAGCCTATAAAATGTCACACCTATACGTATCCTGTGGGCTTTATGTCTGAGATGAACGTCAACAAGTCTGGGGTGTCGAGTATCCAACCTACATTCTAGAACAAAGCTGTAAGACAATGCTCAGGAACAACTTCTATTTGTCATGGTTTCAATCAAACATAGAGCAGCGTGTCACTTTAATCTTTTTTAGGGGTGGTGCAGGCTTACATACATAACTATAGGATGGATGAATTATAGCGGAAGATAAACTGTATAAGCAATAATTAGATTTTGCATAACACGATATTTCACTCTAAAAAATTATATTCCGATCCACAAACATTTAGCGTGGAGGAAGTGTCAGATTTGTGAAGCAATGACAGCTTGAGGATCCAGCGAGGGACCGGAGAGGCCCCAGAATAATCATATTTTGGAATATCAAATTAAACTCCTCTTTTTAGCTGACCCCATATGTTTGGCTTAATCTTTTTTTTTTCTTTTTTTTTTGAAGGAAATGAAAGTGAATAGCATTCACTGGAGAGCACACTCATCACCAGACAGCCAGTGTTTCCATATGCTGCAGTGCTCCATCTAATTACACTGCTGTGCCGGGGAGTGCTTAAATTCAATCCGAGACTACAGGAGAAGTGAATAAACGCAAGACTGGGATTTAACAATGTGGTGTATTATAAAAAGGATAAAAAGGAAAGCAATTCTAAAAATAAAAAAAGGTCATATTTTAGATCAATATTCAGTAAGTTATACAAAATGCTATACATGTTTGTCCGCTAGTCTTTTTTGTATTTGTGACCCTCCTCTCTTGGTTGACTGCACAGGAGGAGAGTGCTCTCTGACTCAAAAGAAACAAAACCCAATCTGAATATAGTGTACGTACATCTGGCATTAATGGAGGTGCATTTCTGGACCAAGGACAGTTGAACATAGAGTTTATTTGTCATGCTTTAAACATGAGTTGTTATTAAAGGAATACTGCACAGAAAAGCTGTCCTTGAACAGTTTGCAGCTGTTCTCGTCTCCCACCTCTTACAAAAAGTCAGCTTCTTTCCTGTACATGTCCTAAACCTAACCAGTCTTTCACGGTGGAAAATCAAAAAGCTTCGTATGAAATGAAAAAGACCTACAGTTGAAGTTGCAACCTTCAGCCTTCACAGTTCTTTGTCCCGTTGGCATGAATGCATAAATACTGATGCTATAGCTTCACATGAGACCATGCCTGTACATGAGGAAGAACATGTGGAACTTATATTTGCAGTCTCCATAAGAATAAAAATAAATTTTTGTAGCCTTCACACAGCTCAAACAGTTCAGGTGCTGCTCGTCACATGAGAAACAACACAGTCCATTCTCACCCATTTTTTTCCCCATATATAGCATGAACCCGCCCACCAGTTCAAACTGGCCTATCAGGTCAGTTGACAAGAAATATACACTGCTTTCTTAATTTGCTCACAAACAAGGTCTCATCTCATTCTTCAACATATCACCAGTTATCTGTACGTCATTCAGTGTTTAACAGAATTAGCTGTCATTTCATCACACATCTAGTATCCAATCAAATTTAAGAACCCGCTTACGAACTGCTTCCTCCTTTAAGCACCGACAAGATGGCTTCCACCAACTGTGACACGTTATGGCTTTGATCACATCATGTCATGTTTTTTAAAGAAATAAACTTAATTCCAATGTAGAGTTCAGTTTTGACTGATATTGGAATAAAAAAATGAATAAATTAAGAATTCTTTCAATAAACATAAAACAACAAACAATAAACATCCAAGTGATCAGAGAGAAGTGAAGAAAAGGAGGAGACCCCAGAGACGCTCACACAGTACAAAACACTTTGTGTGTTGTAAATGATAAATGATGATTTAGATATTTTTTAGAATTTACTTGTTCATATTATACACAAAAATACTACTTATAAAGTTACAATTGTGTGTTGTGTTCATGTATAGTGTGCAGCAGCTTGTGTTTGCTGCATGTAGCTGCTCATTATAACAAAAGAATAAGTTCTGATTTATTTCATGGTCTTGGCAGTGAGATGGACCTCTTCACCAGGTTGTTCTATGTCAAGATGTCACCAGGGTTGGTGACACCTGAGCATGGACTGTACGGGCGTCACATAGATGTATTTACCCGCTGTAGGTGGGTGGAAACTGGCACCATTTAATTACTGATTCACGAAAAAGAAACAAACCCATCAGCCTGCTGCTTTACTCTCACCCTTTAAGCTGCCGATTGGCACTCAGGGTCACAGCCGGGCATCAACAGGAACACTCAGACAGCACACATGTGGTTTTTAAAGTCACAGAGTTATTTTCATTTGCTGGATCGACTGTGTCCATCACATTTCATCCTGCAGTGTCATGATCTTGTGATAAACAGATGAGCAGATGGTCTGTTTCCCTCTGGGGGATGACTGTTATGCCACACTATGACTTGTGCAGTCCCAGTGTAACAAAGTGCCTTTCCGTCACATGACAATTTTCTTTCTATTTCATGACAACAACTTCTTGAAGTCAGCAGGACCAGACACATGTACAGCAGCGCCCAGAGCCTTTTAGCATTTTCTCTCATGTAATACCGGTTGTATTTACACGGTACACTCCCCACATAGCTGGAGTATTTGAAGGAGAGGGCCTGTCTTGTGAGATTCTTAGCCCCTAGAGTTGTTGAGCCAGTTGACCTGGAACTGACCTGACTGACAGAAACACTGGCAGAAGGCAAAATAAAATTTAAGTGAGGTCGGGTATGAAAGATGGAGACAAAGAGGGGGGAGCTTGAAGAAGCAATGGTGAAAGTTAGGTGAAAGATAAGGAGAGGTTGTCAGGCAGGGAGGGAAGATAAAGAGAAACAGAGGTGGGGGTCGACAGTGAGGGAAACTCTGCCTTTGAACTTTTCAAGGTCAGCTCCTTTCATCTCTGTACCAAGCCACTGCAGTAGGTTTGCACGGCTTTCCAAACACCCACAACTCCTCCGGTCAAGCATGCAGAGAGGGGGCCGAGTCCCAGTTTGGGAAGCGGGTCTGTTGATGCCTCGAGGCATAGAGTCTCCTTCACCACTGCTTCTAGCAGACAAGGGCCCTGCATTAATCATGTGCAACGTGATAGTACCCACCCCTCCCCCAGGATGTTGGCCCCTAAACAGTCTGTGACAGAGAGGCCTCTCTCTGTGCAGCGCCTCAGCTCACCTGTGCTGCTGTGGGTGGGTTCAAACGCACATGGTCAACTGAGAAAGACAAAAAAGAGAAGCGATTTAGCCGTAACATACTAACAATGTTGTCTAGCCAGTGGCTAGTCAACTAGTTAGCTCGGCTGCCCTTCCAAGATCAAACCAGTCACATTAGCCTGCAGCTATGCTTACACTAACTAGCCCGACGACCTTCCAAGGTCAGTGGCATTCACATTTTTTCTAATTGTTTTAGATACTGAGTGAAGAAGCTGAATTATTTACAGGCCTTAGCTACTAAACAACAGAATCATTCATTTCATCGAGTTCCCCAGAATGAAAATGTTTACGTTGAAGTAACAAAGCCCTCAGCAGGAGCAAAGGAGGAAGTTATGTGACATTATTATAGACCTGCACAGTATAGTACATAGTAAAGTGCACAGGGTGGAGGTGAGGATGGATGCTTTGGTCAACAAAACATTGAGCTTTTATCACAGGAGACCACTGTTGGTTTTCCTGGTTCCTGTCGCCAGACAGCGTTTATTTAACCTGATTGTTCAAGACTGACAAACTGAAAACCTTTAGCGTTTCTTAGGAAGTAAGAGAAACTACAATGGCAACTCACGGGAATATTCCTCTCTAGAACCACTGTTTGGTTTACTGTACTGTAGAGGCATGGTAATTCAACATGATGGACTCTATAGAAGAAGACCTGCTCCTTATGTAGATATAAAAGTCTCATTTAGGGTAAAAAATTCAGGTGATTATATTATCTATCCATTATCTTGAACTGCTTATTTTATAAAGGAAAAGACCTTTTTCATTGGGACAAGCACAGGTGAAACAAATAACATTAATGATTCTTGATGATTAATGCTTCTTGTGTTGTTGACCTTGTTGATGTTTGGCAGTTATCAAAGTTGTCAACTGGCTAGTTTTTGATCATAAGTAATGTAATCAGAACAAATACACGTGTACAGCTGTCCATTTTTAGCACAGGGTAAGGGATTACACTCTGACACTGGGGGCACTAAAATGCAAAAGAAAATCAATATCAATATCAATCTCTACATAGTGTTACTTCTAAAACATATTTTAAATTAACTGAACAATAATAAAGGTTGGTTAGTAGGGTTGACCTGAGTTGATAACGCTTGATTAACCCTTTGCGGGTATAATTACAATAACTTAGCACAACATACAAATGGGAATGTCATTAGTTTTGAATGTATCAGTCATAAATCAAAGTTCAAATTGAGACCTAATGGAGGTCCATCTCTTTATCCAAGGCCAGACTCAGTGGTGGAAGTCTAAGCAAGGTAGTCCAGACATTCCTCTCCAACTACTCAAGCTATTCCTGCAGATCCCAAGGGGTTCCCAAGCCATGTTATAGAATCCCTCCCCATGGTCTACTCCAAGCTCCCTCTGGTTGTCTTAGTTCCTCATCCTATCTCTAAGGCTAAGCCCAGGCAGCCAACACAGGAAGCTCAGCCACCTGTATCATAACCAAAGGTGAGGGGTGAAACATAGATCGACTGTTAAATTGAAAGCTTTCTCTTCACCACAACAGGTCCAGTACAATGCACGCCTTACTGCTGACGCCTTGCTAATCCACCTGTCCATCTCCTGCTTCATTTCATCCTCAGCCGTGAACAAGACCCCGAGAAACTTGAACTCTTTCGCTTCGGGCAGTAACTTACTCCAAATCCGCTGGGATCAGTCACCAAATTATTCCAATCAGGAGAGACAAGTGAGTGAAGTGAAGATAATGTTTATTATATAACAGCTGACATATGATAAGTCATGACGGAACATCTTTGGCGCTGAGACTCTAAAGGGAGATTTGTGAGCAGGGCAGCTGTGAAGTAAAACCCTTCCATGGAGTCCAGACACTGGTGGTGGTGGAGGCTGAGGCAGTTGGGCTGATCAGGTTGATGAAATGATGAATCTGCAAAGACTTGGATGTGATGGAGATGCAGTGCAGAGGCGCACTCCTACAGCAGCATGAATGTATTTGAGGCAAAGAGAGAAAATCACATTTAGAGAGACAGCTGCAAGATGATTACGATGAAGGTGTAGCACTGTGCTATAGGACAGATGTAACCACCTGATGAGAACAGCTGATCTCACAATTGACAGATCCCTGATGATAACATAGAGGGATCATAGCTATCTAAACAAACCCCCATCCTCCAATGTTGAGATATTTCAGTCAGGACCAAAGTAATGAAATCACCAACAGAGTGATCAAATATTTAGATAGTACATGCCTGTCTGCAACACAACATCAGGGTCTATGTACTGACACTGATGAAAAAGACAAGTTGGGACATACAAACAAGAACTGATGGACTAATAAAACTAGTGAAAAACATGTATCAGCTGTATGATGGCAGCAAGAAGTACAATAAGAAAAACAGGATATTTGATCCATTTCACACTTAATGCATTGGAAATATCTGTTAAAAAAAAATCAAATGTGCTGTGCATTAATGAGCTGCATTTGTAGCTCTTACAACTCACAACTCCGTCATCAGAAAAAGACCTTACGTGTCACATAGAGGTTGGTACTTTCATCAATTGTGTTTGGACTTGTAAACATAATTGAGTGTTGGGAAAACTGATTTTTAACACTGAATCCAACACTGGCTGGGTGGCACAAAGTTGTTTTGGATATGATACCTATGGAATATCTGACATATAGGTCAAAATGTATGAGTTATGTATTTTTAACAAGATTTGGGCCCCGTTCTAAAAATATATAAGCACTAGACTGGCAACCATTGCGATGAAGGGTTTGGCAGATTACAGTTGTGATCCGACACATTCACATTGTATGAATACATAACTTACCCATGGCGTTACACATACTGTCACTTGTATTTGCTTGAGTGTTAGTGATGCTGCACTGGGAAGAGTTTTTTCAACAAGTATAAATGATTTTTTACTACATATGGAAGGTAGTGTCAAAACATCCTTGATTAGGCCGATGTGCTCTGTGGAAACATGAAGAACAGCCTTGTAACTGATAGTTTACCAGCTGAGGTGGACATGAACAGAAGAGTCGAGGCTCAGAACCACCCATATGTCATTAGAACAAGTTAGTTCTAAGACGTTAGTTCACTTGCAAACCACATAAATCAATTTCGGATATTAAACCGTTCACTGATGACTGTGTAAACGTAGATTTTCATGGTGCTGAATGTGTCTCATTACAGTGTTTGAGGTTAATTTTGTCAGCCAGGTTTGGACAAAAAGAGTTTTTTCATCTCTCTGGAAAACATCTTTTTTCAGACAGTGACTTTATATTAACATTTATGTTCAGCTGGTGTGCCTTGTTTTGTTTTTATATCCAAGCATACCGTGCAGTATAGTGTAAGCTCTGAGCAGGCTGCTGTGTGTTGCAAATGTAGATTGGATTTAAAACTTTTTTAACACTGATGGAATTTATTAGCCCATGAATATTTTATCCCTGCATTTTTTCCTGCTTTGCATCAGGATTGGAGCGTATTCTTCCAACCAATGCGTTCTTGTAGATTTGTAATTCATGTCACTAACAGCGGAGAGAACATTTGATTCCAGCGCCCTCAAGTTAGCCTCAGTGTCTGTGCGTGGGCGTAGAGAGACTGTCCTGCTGTCTATAACTTTCCTCATTCACTCATCAAGTGTCTGTTGAAAGGCATCAGAGGAGCAGTGAGTGGGTGAGCCAACACATGTCCACCTCCGTTAGAGTCGGTCAACTTACCACAGCCACTCTCTGAGCCTACTTTACTGCTCACTCGGTGCAGCACTATATGGCCTACACGCACATGGTCGGCCTGCTATCTTAACAAACAGCAAATGCACAGTTTTACATTACACACACATACACACACACACACACAAACACACACACACACACACACACAGTTATCATCCATAAAGGAGTGGAGGAAAGCAGGAGAGTAGGACAACACATAGCACACATTAATAATGAGTTAACTATGAGACCACACAACTCTGAACATTAATAATTCTTCACACAACAAAGGCAGAGGGGCCCCCATAACAGACCCCATGCTCAAAGTCCAGTGTGTGTGTGTGTGTGTGTGTGTGTGTGTGTGTGTGTGTGTGTGCACGCTCTACCCTTCTGCACATGCATGCAGGATGTGTCTGCATACACAGAATGGCTTTGTGTGAGACACGTGAGCGACTTATCAATGAAAAGACAGAGTTGTCAGTTTGACTGTCCTTCTGAACCACGTTATTGGTTATAAAGTGAACAAAACAAGTCATATGTGTGGTGTAGTATTTCAATCAGTCATGTGTTTCACCGTGTGATACGGTCACTGTCTGAGCAGTCTAAAGAAAAATTGGCTGTTTATGTACAGTTGTGGCATTGTATGCACTGGGTCAAATATTAGGGGCAAATATGTAGGTAGTGTTTGTCCTATATTCATTTGAACAAAGCTCAAAAAAGAGCATTGCATTCCGTTTTTATTTATCTAATAATAATAATAATGATATAAATCTAATTTTAAGCTATATAGTCACTAAAAAATGATCAATAAACTGTTTTCCAGCAGAAACCACATGGATTTCAGGTTTGTTATTCATTTTAGAATATCAGTGGTAATTTCTTTTATATTTGTGTTACAGTTATTATTTAAAGGTTAAAATATTACTTACCTAATTGCCTGCATATTTTAAAGAATGGAAATGGTTGTACTGTCTCTTTAAGAGGACGAGTGAAGTGTGTTGTTGTGTATTCAAGTACAAACGTATTTTATTAAAAGTTGCAAAAGCTTAGATGGATTGTTTTGTTTTGTTTTTTTGCAGCATGTAACTTGAAGGGGGAAATAAAACTGTACAGTATGTTGTTGTCATTTTGCATATGAAAATGTAAAGCATTTACAATGTTTTTCAGACAGAAATTTAATTTATAGATTGGGAAGTAACCCTAAACCAAACCCTGACCTTATGAGTACTCCTTGAGTTTCACTGGCCCTAAGGTGCCAAAAACAGTCCCAGAAAAAAACCTTTTAGATAAAAACACACAATAAAATAAAATTCTTGTACCTTTACAAAATAAAGCCAATGCAAAGATGTAATATAAAATGAATAATCAATGAAAAAAATAAGGAAACATTCTAAGAAACAGATGTCAAATGTTGGCTTTTTTATTCTCTGTTCAAGAAATCTTGTCTGTGTGGATTTCCTCATAAATGTCACAGGATTAAAGGGCTGCGGTAAAACAGGAAGGACAGAACATTCTAGTAAAGAGCTGATAAGCTAGAAAAGGCTGCAGAGCCACACGGCAGCTCCTACTGCAGTTTGTGAGCAAGTGCTAAAGTCGATGTTCCTAACTAACAAATACTGCAGGTACAGGCTACAGAGGCCAAGGGGGTGTCAGCCGTCATGTAACATGTATATATTGTATCTGGAACTGATAACTGCAGACAGGAACACGGTTGCAGTTTGCTGTGCAGGTGGATTGAGGCTGCTTCCAGAAGGACACTTTACAAACAGAAGACAAAATCAATGCGATTTTCCAAAAATTAGCTTCATCCTGTCTGCTCTAAAAGCAGCCGTGGATATAATGGGAGTCCTCTGAGTGGAGCTAATGTGAGGGCGCACATCTACGAATTGAATTTAATCCTATTTGTTTCGGTGTGAATAATCAGTGCAGACATACAGGGAGCAGAATGTGAAAATATGAGACATGTTCATCTGTCTCATATTAAGGTCATTTTAGCATAATGGACTGGGGCCTGTATGCGTGTCTCTCTACCTTTTACAGGAATTCCCATTATGAGAGAAGATGGCCTGATTGCATGCGTATCTCTCAATTATCAAATGAATTAGTCAGAGAGGTGCGTGACCTGTTACTGATCCTACAAGGACTTAGTTAATGGCTCATAACACACTGTGTGGCAATTAGCATAGTGGAATAACTGTTGTGATTCAAATGAAGCAGGTATTTAGCAATTATTTATGAAACAAGACAATTCCATTACTGCACATGCCGGACAGGTGCTTTACTCATAGGAGTGTCAGATGGACGTGTCTTCAGCTGTTTCTGCAGGATTTCTTTGCCACAGTTATTCAGCTGTCAGTTTAATTACTACAGCTAGACTTGGCAATAATGACCCATTGTATCATATGCCAAAGAAAGTAAATTAAAATCCAACTACTTTGCCCTGAACTACGCCTCCCAGGCAGCACCTGTCCACAGGCTGAAGTCAGCTTCAGAACGTATGTACTAACTAAAGTATTGTGTGTATCAAAGCCTGATATATCTTCTTCCCTTGTTTCCATTAAGGTTTAATCCATACTGTTGTGCGAACATACACACACACACACACACACTGTAGTTTAGTTTGACTCCTCCTGCCACAAATACTCACTAGAGTCCCAAACCTGGATTCATCCCAGCTCCTCAAGAGAACTGTAACATTATAACATTGGTAAAATATTCAGAAGACTCCAATGTTTCTATATCAATTAAAATGAAGGACAGCACGACATGAAAACAATAACCTACATTTATAATAAAGATATCAAATAATCGCAGGCTGCTATTTATTATTTATCTACTTAGCCTCTTGGGGCAATGGCTAAGACTGCATTCACCCAGTGTCTCTTGCTCTTCACATATTTACCTGCATGCAACCAGCCGGCTCGAACAAGACTGTTCAAGACTGATCAGACTACAAACAGAAACCAGAACGTCTCTACAGATCTATAGATCTGTTTATACAGATCTGTTCATAGTTCAGCAACAAATCTCTAAAACAATGAAGTCCTGGATGGGTTTTTGTTTTTGCTTGTCAGTTTATTTCACAAATATACATTAACCTGCATTAAAACTTATAAAAAATAAATAAATGTCTTTATCCAAAAAGTCTCCTGTTCCTGTCATCTGGCCTTCCTGCCCACCTACTCACCTGCATCCATTTTCCTCAGTCAGAAACCATATTGTCTAGTTTGCATCTATCCTAGCTTGAGCCCTGTTTTTCTGCCTGTCTGACTTACTGCTCGTTATTTGGATTGTTGATCTATATGCTTTCATTGACTGATTACCAGATCTTTACTCATGCCTGTTTTTTGGACTGAAGTAAACTAAAACTTTAATAGTAGTCTGACTGTCTTTGTGTCTCGAAAACTTGTAATCTTCAGCCTCAATGGACGCTGACTCAAGTGACATCACTCGAGGGTATTCAGACCTCACTCGGCAGACGATAAAGGCAATATGGAACTGAAAACACGCTGAAGAATTTATCTTGTGTAAAATGTCAATTTTACACCACAAACCGGCGCCTCAAAATAAGATATATAATTAGTTAAATCACTGTCTCCAACACAAAAGCTAAACATATCTGCAGGGCTGTTCTACTAGAATGCTACATGTTGGTCATGATATTATGTACTCCCCTCTGGTCTGTGACTCCAGTCATATGTGTAGAGTCACATGACTCCATCTCAGCAGCATCAGCTAATGACTCTAGCTGCCAAAGACTCATCGATTTCTCCAGCACTGCCCCAGAGGCTGCTGGTCCCTGTCCTTCAAATGCTTCATGATGGGCCGGAGCCACTCTGCTGCTCGGAGTGGCCTGCTGTCACAGCCAATGCTCTGGGACTATCTGACGAATTCTCCTGTCACTTTAATTATGCAGCCATTCACTCAGTGACTCAGTGTGTCCAGGGTTTACAGTTGGAGGACTACGCTGAGAGAATGAAATGTGGTCAGTCAGGGTTACGGTTAGTTTGATATGTTGGTTTACTGATGCATAAGACTGATGTCGGTTGTTTATTAGTGATATTAGGATGTGGCAACACAAGTCATGGTAGAAGAATGTGAACACATATTGTATGTATTTTTCAATTTGTTGAATGATATACAGAGCTGATGATGCTGTGGCCTATCTACCCCAGATTTGTATCCACTTTGTCAGATCAGAAAAGATTGAACTAAAGATGATGAAGTTTTTAACTTACCATTCATGGTCCGTGCATTATTGAAATTTAACCTTTTAGTACTGAATGCGGGAACTCTCGAAAACTTAAACTGTAGGTCCGCATTCATTGCAAAGGTCTCAGGATCAAAAATAGTCCATGGGTTTGTGTGTTCACAGGTTAGAGAAAAAAAAAAAACTGTTGAAAAATTGCATGTTACATCTGTGTTTAAAATATCTGCTTCTTTGATAAAAGCCTTCAGTTCAAACCAGCTAACCTTAACCGTAATCCAAGGTGCATTTCTCTAAGAAAGATCCAATCACAGATTTTAAATGTATCTTAAGGGTGCTACAGTACAAACACTGGTGGATGCTCAAGATTAACTTAATTTAGACATTGTTACAGTTTTTTTCCCCCAACTGTGACAACTCATGGCTCATGAGTAGGATAGTACTTATGGCCAAATGTCTCTAAACATGGACAAATCAATCCAAAACTATCTGCATGGTCATATTGGAATACATCTTTCGTACATTAAATGTTCACTCCAGATCGGATATTTACAGCTATTCAGTGGATACCTGAACATCACCTGTATTGTATGAGCTTGTTAGACATCCCATTCTAAAATCATGGCCATTATTGTTATGGACTTTTAGGAAAGCTTTCTATTGCCCCTTCAGCCGAAAGAGCACCCATCCAAAACAGCCAGGCAATGATGATGTATGAGGTGGCGTAGTTTACAATGGGCATAACAATTCCTCCCAAAGGTGTTCAATGTCTGTGTAGCAGGCCAACTGAGTTCCTCCACACCAAACACGTTTAACCACATGGAAACCCATTTCACGAAGCTCCTGACGCACAGTTCATGTTGCTTCCAGAGGCAGTTCGGAACTCTGTAGTGTGTGACAATATTTACGAAGAACTACTGACTCTGTTTGCAGCACAAACACAAAAGAATCTATGTCAGTAACGTCAAGTCTTTTCACATGATAGATTAGTATGACCGTGGGCCTGACGGAAGGGACAAACCGGTTTCTATCAAAACATACTGAAAGTTTAAGCTTAAATGCATTGTTGGTGTATGGGGATCACCTCTGTCATTCAGCGCAGGCTTACATATCTTTCAACATACTGTACTACACTGTCGTCCCACCGCATTGAATGCTAAATTAACAAAAATCTAAAGTGAACTGAGTACTGGGTCACACAGCAAGACATCCTTAATTAAAAACAAATGAGTAAAAAAAAAAGATCCAATTTGCATAAAATAGTCACTTTCATCTCATTTTCTAAGCTGAATCAATTCTGGGATGGGATGGGATTGTAATTCATTTAGCAGATATTTAGTATGTAAGTATATTAAGTATGGGATGAATACATAGACAGAAACCTAAACCTGAAATCACCGACTGTATCTGGAATCCTGCACTACACAGATCTGCGCTGGGCGAATTGGTACTTTGTTGTTTGTCAAAAAGTAGCTACAGCTTTTTGTGAAACCACAAATTTTATATTTAGTATTACTTGATCTGAATTGTCCACCGACAGATAGTTTATAGAGTGTTTGTTACATTTCAACTTGCCTTTGTCTGTAGATGTTTTAACAGATTATCTTTAGAGAATATGGGACAATTTCTAACAAATCTAATCCAAAGCAGTGACATGTGAACTGTTCTCAATTATTGAGCTGTTGAAATGTTAGAAAGTCTGTAAGCAGATTATCCAAATGTCCAAGTGTCATTACTGTTTAGGTATAAATTCAACAAATAAGATATATGGTTTTAGTCAGTGAGCTTTGGAGGTGTTGGTCGGTGTATTTTCGCCATGCTTTCAGTCTTTGCGCTAAGCTAGGTTAACCACATCCTGATTCCAGGCCTGTACTTAACGCTCAGACATGAGAGTTAATCTGGTCTGAACACACACTTACTCTTGAACAGAAAGCAAAATCTATTTGTTATATGTTTCCTGATGGACAATGAAGTAAACCAACTGAAGCTGCTGTTAGCTAATGTTAGCTCAGCAGCCTCTTTGGACAAAATGGCAGAGGTGAAGAAGAGGAGGTTAACAGAGAAAGCTGAAAAGAGAAGATACATTTTTCATGATACTGAATTACAGTTTCTACATAAGTAGGGATGGGAATTGATAAGATGTTTATGATTCTGATTCCATTATCGATTCTGCTTAACGATTCGATTCTTTATCGATTCTCTTATCGATTCTTATTTGGGGAAAAAAAGGAGAACAAACAGTTTGATCAGCATCATCTATAGGAGGTAGTGAACTGGAACAAGTACTAGTACAGCTGCCAGCCTCTGAGCCAGCCAGACTCTCTCTCTCGTCATGGTCATCTTCTAAATGTAATGCAGAAGGCATTCGTTTAATGTGAACTGTTATAGCATGTTTTACAAAGAAGCACATGGCGCTAACATGGTAGGCAGTGTGTTATTTACCTTCCGTACCTTCCGTAGTAACCGCAGAGGTGGTCATAGCCTGGCTGCTGCCGCTGCTGCTAGGTTGAGATTCATCTCCAGTCCGAAGCGTGTCAAAAACACGACATTCATTTAAAAATATTGCATGTTGTGTGCGCAAATGTTTCTGCATGTTCGTCGTGTTCCCTCCCGACGCTGTTATCTCCACTTTGCAATGATTGCAAGTCGCCCTGTTGCCGTCTGTTTTGGTAAAATGCAGCCAAACTTTGGAGCGTTTGAACCGAGTGGGTGACATTGTTTACTACTGATTGCACTGCACGTGCCAAACTTGCGTAAGTTACGTGCCATAATTTGTCGTGCTTGCTGGAATCGAGCGTGCGTAATTCGTGCTTTCTGGAATCGATAAGAGAATTGGTAGATAAACTGCCAAACGATTCCATGGAATTGAAGCAGTTTAATTTCCTCTCAATGGATGTTTGGAGTACAACAGTGACATCAGTGTATCCAGCTTCAGACTGGTTTCTTGCATTGTTGATTAATCTTAAGTATAATCTAAGCCTTTTACCTTCAAATTTTAACGCACATTATTTGTGGCAAGATGATTTTCTTGGATAGGAAAATGTAATCATTATCATTTATTTCTCAGCATTGAAGCCGTCCAGATTTCTGTGGAAAGTGTACTACTGTCTAATTATTGTTCCGGGGACTCCGTACTGAAAGGAAACTATTGTAAGAGAAAGTTGTTATTTTTTTTCTGGCATAAACTCAATTTTAAAAACTACCAATTTGAAATAGTCTGTCAGCTTTTCAAGCCAATATTCCCAGTAACATTAGTCTTGCTCTTGTTGAGTATAAACTGTTTCCAATTTAACAAAGTGATGTAAAAATGAGTTGTGATTGGTTAAATGCTCTTTTTCATCTGATTGTTAAATGCCTCAACTGCAGCCCAGGAACAGAATTATATGAATGCGCAATTCAGAGACTATTCCTCTGGACATTTTACAGGATCTTTAATGCATATTAAAGTACTTACCTTGCATTTCATGAAACTTAAAACTTAATTCAAATGGTTGAGTGCTATTTTTCATTTTAGAAGGATGCAAATTTTTACAGAGATTGTTCAAACAAATTCCAAACCTAGAGGACCATATTTCACGTCTTATTATTATGTATGATTCCACCTGGCAAGACAAAACAAAGAGCTGTGATAGCTGCGTTTCTGACTGCTAATGCTCCAGTGGATGTGTGTGTGTGGGGGCAGAAGCCATGCACTGCTGGTTGATGGTAGTACTGAAACTAAATGTTGGCAGCGCTCCAGGTAGATGGAGGCTGAGCGACGCCTCGGCGCGCTGAAATATTGATTCAGAAAGCTGAAGCACCCTCGGGCTATCGGCTGCGTTTGGACAATACATGCAGAAGAGTGTAAAACTTCAACCCCTGTATCTGTGCACAGTGTTACACAGCTGGAACATCTGACTAATGAAAGGTTTGGTTGAGTTCCACCATATGACTGCTCTTACATTTCTCACTCTGTCAGGTATTGTTAAGGTGAAATGTTCTACTGACATCTTATTACACATATCATTTACAGTGTCATGTAGAGCTTTACTGTCAGCCATTTTCTCTCGCTCCCTACACTACACTAATATTATGTTATTTGAGGAAATAACAGTGTAGGCTGAGAAGCTCTGTTCTGAATCATTTCTGTCTATAAATGTGGTGAGTCCCGCCAACAATAAACTGTTGCATCAAGTTACTGAGCGTTAAAGGAATACATTGGTACCTGTGTTCCTACAATTAGCTGGGAAATACACATGGCACTGTAACAGGCAACATCCATGAAAATCATAGATTTAGAGATTTCTCTTTCGCGTGTGTTAAATAAATGAGATAAAATGTGTCAGTTTTAAGTGTATTTCACTACGTCCCAATTTCAACTTTGTACTACAGACATGTTTCTTATCCATCTTCAAGAAAGAAAGCAAACGAGCATCTGTCCCACAATGTTAACAAAGTTAACAGGGTAAAAATGCCTATATGATATCAAAGTTGAGCGTTCATCCACAACATGATCTGAAACTGAGAATGAATGTTCATAAATATTAGAAAATATTTCAAAGACAGCCCTTTTATGATTTTTCAGATCATTTATCTGGACTGTAGAACGTCTCCCTCATGGAATCTACACGATGTCCTGCTGTGGACAGGGAGCAACAAAATGTCTTTTAACCATCTAAAGAAATTATGCTCAGTTTAAGTGTACTCTACATTTACAATATGTTCACCACTTTACACAGCCTCGACTGGGAATTGAAGCCTTTTCTTTAAAGCAACCAGACCAGACTCCTTTAACATTTACATTTAGTCATTTAGCTGACTTTTGTTTCCAAAGTGACTTATTACTGTAAAACACGAAACAATCAAGGTAAAGTGCGACTAGGACATGTTAGTGCAGCTATAAGTACTGTGGCAGTTGTAGAGGGTTAGATTTAGCATGTTCAGTTTTGTAGTGCTAGCAGAGGAGGCACTCTCTGAAGAGCTGGAGGTCTTCAGGAGTTTTTTAAAGGTAGACAGGGACACCTTTTTTTGTTGCTTTTAACAAAAACAGTCATTTAGTTTCCAGCATATTTTCACATCTCACTCAGTGAAAAGAAGATTTTTTTGTTTGAACAGTGGAAAGACTAACCAAGACCTTTTGGTAAGTTTTATGACAGCCTGATATTAACGTAATCCACGCAGAAATGATGTAGGTATAATAATAATAATAATAAAAGATATCACAAGGGTTAAGTGAGAAAAGAAGGTTTATCTCCAACTTATGAAGCTGCTGAGCCAACCTAAAAATGAATTGAGTCTGGGTTTCAGTGGAGAATTCACCATGAAGATAATTATGAGATAATTCAGATTGTGATTCAAATCAGAGGGAGCAGGGTTTGTCAGATGCAGTCATGTTAATTAGACAGAGTTTGTTCATGTGCCTCTGTGTGTTGGTGTGTATTCCTCCGAGTCTTCCTGGTGCTGTGTTCAGCCATATGCATGTTCAGGGCCCTTGAGTGGAAAATGTGTGTGTACATCTGTGTGTATGTGTGTATGGGGGACCCAGTGAGCAGGACTGTCTGTCTTTCAGTGGGAAAGCCAACGTGCTTTGATTCATTTTTTAATAGGCCCCTGCAGCTCGTGCACCACGCTGCCTGTTTCTCTGCCTGGTTTTTTGCTTTCTTTCTCTTTTCTGCCTCTCCTCATTGAAGTTTTTTTTTTTTTTGAGTCAATACATTTACCACTTCTTTCCTCCCCCTCTTCCTTGTTACTGCATCTAAACCGAAACATGTACTCTGTGGTAGCCCGGGTAGTGCTTTGTGCCCTGTGTGTGATGCATTTTCAAACTGAATAGCAAAGTCTTGCTCCTCCTGGAGCTCGAGACACGGTATGTAAATGACAAGAGCTCAGTTGAGTATAGACAGGAGTCACCACAATGTCTTCATTTGCAGGCAAGTCGAAGGCGCCAGCCCGAACTCATATTCCTGCATCTCCTCTGAGACATCAGAGACGGACTGGGAGGAGGAGGGAGGCAGCCGAGCCCATCATGTCCCACTCGTCCTACTTCTCCTTTCGTCGCCCTTCCCCCTCTTCTCATCCTTCTTTTTTTTCCCCCTTCTTGTCTCTCCCAGTGTCTTACGCCTACGCCGGAAGTGTGCCGTCTCTTCTTGCACAAGCTCCGTGCTGTCTTCTCTGCATGTAAACAAACATCCAAAGTACATTATAGGAACTGAGCCACATGTACACGCAGCGTAGTGCACTGCTGACGGGCACGTCACGCCAGATAAGCCTCATCAGGGTGACACTGATGTCCCGAGCACTTTCCTCAACTACTGTCAATTGCAACCCCCACCCTGCACCCACCGGAGGCGATGTGGCAGCAAGCATGGCCAGTAACCACCCATCACTCCTCACCCTCCCCGCGCTTGCTTTGCTGGGTGCTGTCTAGTCATATAGCCTTGGCAGAGCCCCTGCCTCGGCCAACTTGCTCCCCAGGGGAAACTGTGAGATGCTCTAACCTTTGTTTAGGAAACTGAGCTGGAGCTGTCTTTTTTTCTTTCCTTTTCTCTGAAAGCTTTTTAGCTTTAGCTCTTTTGGATTTCCCTGCCGCACCCCCAGGTGATTCCCAGGCTTTTTTTTTTTTGTTGTTCTTTTTTTTTTTCCCGGTATAGAGGATCACAGTGACAGCCGTGTCTCAAGGGAAATCTGACATCAGCTAACCCTGCATGAAAAGAAGGAAGCGCGCAGGGTGTGGAGGCCTGTTAACTGCTCCCGACTTGACCAGCAGTCACAAACTCTGGCCTATATACTTCCCATCCCTGCACTTAGGTTATTTTGTCACTACCCTTGACGAGCAGTAAGGCCTGTATGAGTCAACCACAGGTGCCCACAGTCTTTATAAAATCGTGCCCGCACAGGCCTTGATGAAAGCTGCCCACTGCCAGAGGCGTCCTTGTTCACCCCGTCGTGTTCTGTGAGGGCACACCCCTACCGCCATCCACAAAGCTTCAGCTGTGGAACTCTTCAAACACTCTTGTGCACATCCTCGACCGCTTTGAGCTGTTGTGGTAATGATTCACAAGCCAGAGAGTCAGGACGCCTGATTGGTTCAAACTCTGGAGTGTTTTTCTGCTTTAATTTGCTTCATTTGGGCCCAATGAGAACAATAACAACTATATAACACTGGACCGAGACATCTGAAGATGTTACTCTTGAGCTTAATTTATGTTAGGTCACTCCACACTCTCAAAAAAAAAAAAACAGTTCGACACAATTTATGCCACAGAATCATGTTTGTGCATGAATGTGTGCAGAGTTGAACAGAAAGAGAATAAGTACTGTATAAATAGATGTTTTTCTGAGGGTGAGATGAGGAGTTACTAGCCTGGCTCTGCTTAAGGTTCATGAATACCCCCACCAACACCTCTAAAGGGCACTGCTTAACACGCTATATGTTTAATCCATAAGCAAAGTTGTGTATCCAGTGTATTCATAAGCTAGTGCTCCAGTGCAGTGTCTCCAGTCATAGCGCACTTTAGGAAGCTGCACAGTCACTGCACCTGGCTGCTCTTTACTATCTAAACCACTAATTGTTGTCTTCACATTTCCATTTTTTTTCCCCTCTGGACAAAGCCAGGCTTGCTTCATCCTCCTGCTTTTACATCAACCTGGGATAGCCATGTCCGTGAGTTCAACCTATTGCCCCTAAATCAAAATAAAAACACGCTGTGCAGACTTCCAATCATAAAAACAGACAAAAGGGGAACAATTTAACTATGTAGCCCACTTACTCATTGTAGAAACAGATAAGCCAAGAAAAAAAGGACCAAAGTTAACAAAGTCTGGAGGGCCAAACGCTCCATTTCTCTAATGCTCTTGGTGAGATCTAAAGCCGCGTGACTAGCAACAAATCTAAGAAGTTATTCAGAGCATCGGGGGAAGTGAGAAATACACACAGATCTATTATATTGTAGGCTAATTTATTCCCATGCATGCTGCTCAGTGATCCCAGTCAGCAGCTCTGTGCTGCAAGCAGGAGCTCATATTATCTGTCAGGGTTAGGGACCTCAGTTCGATATAATTAGGGGTTTTGCTGTTATGGTGGTCTGGTGTGAACAGTAGCTTCTTGTGGCTAATGTTAGCAAACTTAATGAATATATATAGTATATATATAAGTATGCAAAAATAAAACAAGTGAATTGTTTCCTGCATGTCTTACCATTGTATTAAGTGAGTTACTTACATTAAGTGACTCTCCAAATCATTCCAGTGGGCCCTCATGCACAATACCAGGACTCTGCAGCTGGTTCACCTAAACAGAATGCAAACATTGTTTTCAAGTGTATCCGCTGTAAGGTGTCAAAATAGGTTTGTGTGAGGTGGACTGGGTCTTTGTACGAGTTTCACATAATTTAATAAATATGATGGCTAAATTACACATGCTGTCATGATTAGGATTAGAATTTGTGATAGTCTTGTTCCACTTACTCTCAGTCCAGGCAAAATGATATTGTGTTTTTAATGAGTTTCACACTTTATTGGAACCATTCTGTTTTTCAGATACATCGTTCAGTGACACCAGAGTATCGTTTCTAATGTTTCCTTCATAGCAACCCAAATAGTTTTTCTATAAAGAAACACTGGGCTGAATGTTGGACTGCCATGTTTTAGAGTGTTTGGCCTTGATACACAAATCATTTTGATGACCAGAAAGAGAGGTGTTATTCTTCAGGCGTCAAGCAGTTGGGTTAAAGGTAACTCATTCACTGTGAGGCCTTGAATCAGTTCATTTTGGTGGCGCTGATGTGACTTCGACTGAAAAAAAGAGGTGAAGGCTGTGACCACAGAAAAGACAAGAGTCTCTCAATAGGTTCTTTCTCTTAGAAGGGTTACACTGAATATAATTAGCAAATGTTTGTCAGTTAAGGAGCAGGAGATACACTGATTTAAATGAAATGGTTTTCTTTCCCTTCACACAGTCACACACAGACAAAGCAGACAGAAACATTGGACAGAAGCCGAAGTTTTTTTCCAATCCAGTACTACTGTTACTGTGCAGAAGCCACAGGGAGGTGGTCAGGCTGGAGGGGTGGCATAAAAAAAGTCACCGTTTGGCAGTTTTAGTTCAGTGGTGAAAAGGTATATGTGTGTTTGTCTAAACCCAAAAAAAAAAAGGTCCAAGCTTGGTCCAAATCTTTTGAGTGCAGACAGAATTTTCTTAGCTGTCATGGGATTGTAGATGTTGGTATACTGAGGTGAGAAAGTAGAGACCTCTCTCAAAAAACCTCTTTTTCTATTCTTCAAATGACTTCTGTCATTTTTCTTATGTACAAATGAATACCAAAGAAAGATTGTCAAAATGTGTTACCTACATTTTAAAGATCTTAATGACCCCTCGCCTCTCTCTGTGGCTGTTATGCACAAACCAGCTGATTTCAAGCACAACACATCTTAGTCACTTGTTCTAAAAATAACAATAAGCTTGTTCACCAAGGTCGAGAACATTTCCTAAAAGTACTTTAAGCATCTACAATTCCATTAGGATCTGAGCAAACGTACTGATTAAGACTTCTGTCAAAGGCTTTAGAGAACAAGTGGAGATTGGGTTGAGTTGAGGTTGGTCAACTTCTGTCTCCAAGGTCAGGAATAAGTTCTGTCACATATTTTACTTCAACTTTAACAAAGATCTTTCACTAACATTAAAAAGTGTTGACGAAACATAACATAAAAACTTTTATCTGGTTTTAGTTGCCACTGGCAAATTTGTAAATAATTCTCTGAGTAAATACTCAGCAGATATGTCTAGTATGATCATTTTGAGACCATTGATCTACTTTTAACTAGTACTTTTATAACAACAATGTCTCATTGCCCTCATAATGAAATTTAACATATCAGACAGCTGTGGGAAAAAACGCTAACAACCCCAGCAGGCAGACACAGTTACAGACAAACTAGTGAACATATGGTGCATTTAGCAGCTAAGGAGACACATATTTCCTTCAGGAGTTGGTGGAGATCAAAAGCAGAGCTAAAAGAGAGAACATAATGAATATTTGACTTACATTCATCAAGTGACTCCAAATGAATTGGCATCTGATGTTTAATAAAACTCTTTCCTAACGTGTTCATATCAAATTAAACACCTTTTTCCCGCTGCCTCCATTTGCTCAGAAATCTGTTTTTATAGGTTGTAAAAAAGTTCCTGCAGTTTTACAATTTAAAGTGTACTGTACTGTGTACTGTGCGAGTGTTATTTTTATGCCCTCCTTCCTCCATTCATTCTGTTAAATCTACAAGATGGCTGGTGAGACTGCTGGCTTCCGAAAACACAGTGAAGGATGCACAGTAATACACAACAACATCCAATAATCTCATATTAATCAGGATTTCAGCTGTTCCCACTGTTGAATTTCACTGTAGGACAAACAAGCAAAACTGTATTAGAATTCAGAGCATTTACATATCCATCCAGCCGTCCATCCCTGCTTCGGTTCTGGATCCAGAGTGATTTATCCTTGGCTGGGGAAACCCATCTTATTAGCCATCTCTCAGTGACATCCTGGCAGCTCATCACAGTGACATCCTGCAGGGTTGACTGCGATGGCATCTGATGTGATGTGCAGAGCAGCTGGATTGACAGGCAGAGTGCCTGAGATGCTGATCATTTTTGTCAAGCTGAGACAGTAAAATGTTGCAGCGACCCATAAATATTGAACCTGCCTAGAGGCCAATGACCTGCACCGGCTGAATGTGGCCTTTCTGCCAAAGCAAGCGCATGTGTATATGTGTGTATGTAGTTTGACCAAAACCATTCAGAGCTTTATAAAACAATCGTGTTAAAATCAGATTTTTGACAGAAAAGAAACAGGAACAGCTGGACTAATGTGATCCATTCTCCTGGTCTTGGCTCAGAATTATTTGTCTTAATGTGTTTGTTAAAATTTTGACCATACTTCCATTACTGTCATAGTTGTGGCCCTCATTTCTCTCAGCAATAATAACATTAGACTCACATCATCATTATCCAAACTGTTAACAACATCCATCACAGTTTACTGATGACATCCTGCTTTATAGATCTACTGTGCTCACTACATGCTGTGTCTCAGTTCCTGCACTTCTGTGTGGACGCTAATACTTGAAATTCTGAAGTTTCTGAAGAAATTCTGATTCAACAATACCCCACACTACCTGAGGCAGTACTTGGTATTCACAGAGTCATTACATAGAAGTGTACCAACAGAAGTACCCAAACAACACAGCAATAGTCTTTCTATTTAACTTTTCCTATGTGCTCACTTTCCTCCAAATGAAAATCTAAATTCTGATAAACTAAACTAAACGTGATTATAACAAATAAAAAAGATAGATAAAACTGTGAAAGATGTTTTTCAGCTTCTTTCTTTTCTTGTCTGCAGCTGTTTGGTGTTTTGGGGTTTTGGTGGCTGGCTGTGAACTTAAAGGGTTAGTCTGGGTTTTTTGAAGTGGGGTTATATGAGCTTCTTAAAAATTGTTGCTGCCCCATCCACAGGAGTACTTAGCTTCCTTTGCTGGTCCTTCTGTCTTCTTCTCCAAAAGCAGTGAACCATACAGCAATAGGTGAATATGAAAATAAATGAATGAATTAAAACAAATACATTCTTGCCTATAACGTTATTACTATTAGATTTAAGTTTTGTTTCAATTTTTCAACCTTGGTCAACACATATTTGAGAGTATTTTATACATATGAATGTCCAATATGTCACTCAGTCACTAATATTGAATATGGCCACCCCTGACATGGATCGATGCATTAAGACATCTTGACATACTGTCCACAAGCTTGTTGATGTCGTCAATAGGCAGGGCGTCCCACTCTCAATGCAGCTGCCCTACGTGCTCTTGCGTTGTCATCGTGCAGCCTAAAGTTGTTGCCATAGACCTATCTTCTGTGCGGGAGGCACTGGTTCTCCAGGATGTTAGGGGATTTACTCAGGTGGTCACTTTTTTGTGATTTTACCATGCAATGAAGAAATCTTTTTCCAAATGTACCCTTTTTACACATGATCCCATTTATGAGAGAAAAATGCAAATGTCGCAATGCAAAGATCTTGACCCTGTCGATGAAATCCATTTACAGGGTGAAAGCCTATAAACTGCAGCCATTTGGAGATCGTCCCCAGGGAGTCATAGACAGGCCTTGACACTGGTGACAAGGAGTGATGAAGGGTGAGCAGGCTTTCACTGCAATGACAACAAAAATATATGTGCTATAAGGTAAATATCCTTCAGCTCCAATGTTCATTTTGTTAACAGGAAACCAACAAAAAATAACCCAGTGAATTACTGAAATAATAATACTCACTGTCTCTGCCTCACATAATAACATGTGAGGCAGAGACATTGGGATGAGAGCATGTGAATGGTGTGTGTGTTTCTGCTTTCATACATGTGAAAAGCTTCACTCTAACACATAACTTTAACTGTTCATCTATCATCACTGCACCTGCTGTTACATTACATTAGCACCTGAGTGACAATTAAAGGACCAGTGTGAAGGAGAAAACTACAGTGACTGTGAAATGATGAAAAGAAGGCTAATGGCCCTATTTAGAGCCATTTAGGGCTACTGTAAAAACATGGCAGTTCAACATAACACACAATTTCCCTGGGAGAGGGAAGAGGCTACGTTTTCACTGCAAGGTCTAAATGAAGTTGCAGGGTCATTGTTTACCCCCTGCTCACTACCCGTACTCCTGTACTTTACAAAAGTCCAGGAACTTGGGTGGTGGGGTTTGCAGCACTGAACATTTCTGATGGGGCAAGTACTCACAGAATTTTATTGGAGCCACCATTTAAAAAAATCTGCAGCCCCAAACCCATTTTTGTTTTTTGGTCATTGTCCTTCAACACATTAACAAAGATGAAATCATACAGCAAACCATACAACTTTATCAAAGTCCAGGTCTTACTGAACAATAGTCAAATGGAAAAAGACAGCTGATAGATATCAGATATAGAAAACCAAGCGTGAAACAGACAATGAATAAAATAACCAGACCTGATTTTTTGTTATGCCTAATGTGGAGAAAAGAGTGTATTTACAATAAATAAAGTATTTCATCATATTGTTGGAAAAAAATCGATGAAAAACAATCCGCTCGCAGCAGATGTCCACCCACCATGAGCGTGGATCAGTTTGAGGTTTCTGCACCTTAAAGAAGGTTTTACCCTGCCAGTGTCGCCAAGAGCTTGCTCATGGTGGAACTGTTGGTCTCTGTAGATAATAGTATAAAGAGTACGGTCTAGACCTGCTCTGTATGAAAAGAGTCATGAGATAACTTTTGTTATGATATGCCGCTATATAAATCAAATTTAACTGAATTGAACTGAATACAACATTGTTACAAAGCAGTCATGCTCATTGATTTCCGACATAATACACAAAGGTATAATCCATCCAGGCAGTTTGTCAGTATCTCTATTACTACTGTAATTATACATGAATCCAACTATGATGCTAGAAAATCATTTGGATAATGCACAATATCAGTAAAGTTCTACATAATAATGTAGTAATTGTACAATATGTTTGTGTTGATTTGTCCTGTGACATCTATTGCACGTCTGTCCGTCCTGGGAGAGGGATCCCTCCTCTGTGGCTCTTCCTGAGGTTTCTTCCACCTTTTTTCCCTGTTAAAGGGTTTTTTGTGGGTAGGTTTTTCCACACTCGAACCCAATGTCTAAGGACAGAGGGTGTCACTCCCTGTACAGATTGTAAAGCCCTACGAGGTAAATGTACTTTGTGACTTTGGGCTATACAAATAAAATTGATTTGATTTGATTTAAAGCTGGCTAATCCAGAACCCTTCTGCTTTTTCTGTTAAGTCTGTTTTTAATGTTTTTCTGAGCCAGTGTTAATGAGGTGTTGATTCAGCTCCATGGAAAACATGGAGGCCATTTAGCATTTATTGGATTGGACTGTAGCTTCAAAACTTGCTGTCCTGTAAACACGCCACCATATCTGAACATGTCTGTCCCACCATTCATAAAAAACACCCTCAAAATGTAGAAAATGAATTAAACATGACTTAGTAATTGACGGTACATTATAAAACAGCAGGAGACACGGAGACTGAGAGAGCTGCAGAGAGACTCCAGAGACTAATAATGAGCTAACTGTGGGGCGTTCTTCCTCATGTGACTGCTGTAATTGGGTCAGTCAATATCCCTGTGTGGTGCTGCTGCTGGTTTAAAGGAGCTGAGAGCTGTCTGACATCCCGGCCCACACCACACTGACGATGTGGGCCACAGCAGCAGCCGGAGAGCTGCCTCCAACCAGCCTAGTGTCTGCTCACTCACTGTACTGAAAAACATTTCCATTATAAAACTGCATTTGAGTTTTACTGGTGACGTTTAGTTGTACATTTTTCAGGTCAGTGATTTTATCCTTACTCATACCCATTCATTTTAAAGGACATCTGCACATGTTCTTTAGGAGGATCAGAGATCATTATGAATGTACATTAAATGTTTGCCGAAGCACTGACTAGATGCTAAGACTACACTGCATATCTCATTCATCCATTCACACAGGCATTGACTGCCATTGCTTGCACTTGGCCATCAATCAATCAGTTTTTGGGAGCCAACCATTTATGGGAGCCATTCGGGAGCTGTTCGGGGTTCACTGTGGAGGAGCCAGGGATTGAATCGCAAATCATCTGATTAGTGCTCGACCTGCTCTACCTCCTGCGCCACAGCTGCCCCATGATCTATCTTATCATATTTTTGGACTGGATATTATATGTTGCTTTTTATTATATTAAAACAGAAGACTATAAAACTATCCCAACCCAAGCAACACCTATTTTCCCGAACGTTCAGTCATCTTTGACAGCAGATTGAAAAGATTTGAGTATGATTAAAACCTAGTGAGTGAACAACTTTGCTAAATATCAAGCAGGGTCAACAACACAACATAGCAGCCAGCTAATATTACTGACTAGTCCAACAGCAGTCAGCCCAGCTCGGCGTCTGTCTTTCAGCCTTTTATTTCACCAACCAATCCCAGATTTACTCTTGTCTGGTGGCTTCTTGCTTGGTCACTGGCTCCTTTTCTTTTCTGTCAACATCCTCTTTGGTCTTATGTCCTCTGCCATTGGGCTGCTGAGTCCGTTTACATTGACCACTTGCCTAGCTCTGGTTCTAAACAACACCAGCTCCACCTCCCATCAGCATTCCCCTCTGTGGCCCGGGTCTGAAAACCTCTTCTTCCCGGGTTGGCCGAAATACCCGTGTATTTGTGAGCTCACAGTCCGGGCAGCCCAGCTAACAAACTGAGCTAACATATGATATGACAGCCAGTAAAAATGACACCACAGCTACATCTATCACATACATTAGAACTCTGCTCTGACTCAAACAATGTATTGTGTTTGAGGCCGTTCTGTTGCATGAGGTATCAGTTAAAAGTTTGGGTGTGATTATTTTAAATGTAATGTCTAAATAAGTCTCCTTTTCTCTGACTGCGCCAGTTGTCTGCATCCAGTCATGTCATTTCTTGCAGTAGATATAGAATGTCCAGGCAGAAAGGGAAAAGAAACAGTGTATCCAATACACCGAATTAGCCTGGCTAATGGATAAATATAGCTTTGGGTGTCAGATTTGTCAGTTGCAGTCAGGTTCAGTCGGGGCAGATCTTAAACAATGAGGGTACAGGCTGGCTTTCAGATCCAGCTTAGGCTCCTGTAGAACTCTAAATAACCGTCAGTACACTGATTGTTGCACTTAACCTTGATGGCAGCAGATCATTCCTGACAATATAATGAATCCCCTGACTTTTCTCATAGAGCCATGAGATTTGATATCTTCGGTTTGGAATGAGAGGTCTGCTTTAGTATGTGAAAACCTTTTTTGAAAGGTCTCAACAAATATTAATCCTTTTAGAATGAGAAACATTAGTGTCCTCCTCATATTGTTATGACTTTGCCGATCACCTGGCCTTTTCTCTCTAATGGGTCCAGTACTTTGGTCTGTGAGGAAATATCCACTCAGCCAGCAGGCTGTCTGAGGGGCAGGGGCAAATAAGGTTAAAATGTTACATTATGTGTTTATTGCACCTCTGAATTTAAACACAAAGGGAACAATTTGATCATCCTTTGTCCACTGGGAGGCACCCAAGAGGGCACATTATCATGTGTTATCCACCATAGGGGCATTTGAGAGGGCAACTGGGCACCATGCGTGCAATCACCACTCCACCTTCAGTTCATTAGTGTACTCAGCTGTACTGCTAAATATGAACATTTCCATTGTGAGCATGTTAGCCCACGAGCTAAAGTTTAGCTTTCAGATCCTGTCTGAATGGAGCAAATGTTTCTGTGGGTTTAGTCCCTGCTGTTATCTAGCATCTTCTTTTTTTTTTTAATTTATAGTTTGCAAATACATAAAAGCAGAGTCTCTGCCAGCTTCCTTTGTCTTTATTTTGGTAGAATTAAATTTAAGGTACCATCTCAAGGTCTTTAATTTGTCTTTCAGACAGGCTGCAGGTTTGCTATAAAGCAAACCAGAAACAAGCTTCACTCCTCCATCAGCTGCTTCTCTTTGCACTTGATGCTGTCAAGCCTACAGTCAACATATACTGTGCACATGTGCACGCGGTTGTGTGTGTACACACTAATGAATGTTTACATCAAATGCAGTCAGGCTGAGTGGGTGTTAACTTCAGACCTGGTGTACATTCCTTCCTAGTTAAGTGTTTGAACCTCATCTTTTCCTTTTTAAGGTTTTTACAGTAATTACGGAGGTTTCTCCAGCAGCTGCCCTAAACCATATCTGTGTACATAAACCGGATGAGAGGGTGAAACAAGAAGAATGTTTAGTGTTGTTTTGGTGCACTGAAAAGTGGCCTCTGGGCTGCATGTGTCTGGGAGCGGTTGGATGGATTTCATTTTTTATCGTCTCTGTATTCTGACATTACACATTTGATGTCGTCTTCTTCTGTCTTTTGTCTTTGTCTCAGTGTGTGTGCAGCTGCTTTTACTGCTGTTTTTTTTTTATTATCTCAATGCTGTAATTAGGGATTCAAGCTGTGAGGCTGAAACCAACTTGTTTTGAGATTTTTTGCTTTGTCTTTTCAGCTCATAAGTGCTCCGAGCCTCAGAACCAGAAAGTCTCACAGCAGTCGTCTTTGTATGTTCAGAATCTCCTCTAATCATGAGTAAAGTTACACACATGCAGTTAATGAAGGAATGAAGTTTTATTGTTTGTAATAATCAATCCTGAGCTGGCTCATGATGAGCACACGGCACATACACATTTGTTTGTTTTATTATTATCTGCATGATTTATGTCACTCATCGTCTACACTGTGGGACCCGGTCCTCACCCCATGTTCTACAGCATTACCAAAACAGTTATATTAAAGGTGCAATCTGCTGATTTTATACACATTATCCATTTAAAGGTCCAGTGTGTAGGATTTAGTGGCACCTAGCGGTGAAGTTGCGGATTGCAACCAAATGAATACTCTCACACGCCTCAGTCTCTTCTTCCAGGCATGTAGGAAAGATTTAAATTTTTCATTTTTTTTTTAAAAAAAAGCCAAAGGCTATATCTAAATCAGTGTTTGGTTTGTCTGCTCTGGGCTACTGTAGAAAAATGGAGGTTCAACACGGTGGACTCCATGGAAAGATTTGCTCTCTTTGTAGATATAAAGGGCTCATTTTAGGACAGAGAAAACACAACGATTATAATTTTAAACTATACAATAATGAAAACATACAAATAAATATTGTACTCCAGTCCTGCTAATAAAAATACTCCCAAATCTTACACACTGGACCTTTAACACATCAGTACTCATGTCTGATACTAAGACAGGTGAAGCAGTTGTATAATGTCTTCTGTGGCTCTGAAGGAGGAAAATAACCCTGTTACCATCATTGCGAGTTTGAGCTCATGGACCACAGCAGAAAACCTGTGTTATTTGTTATTTAGTGTATATTATAAACTATATATTATTCCCAAAGCTTATTTTTATAATTCTTATATTTCTTGTCTTGTCATTTTTCGGCACACTCCCACAGTTTTGGTTGCACATTTACAAAAAAGGTATCATCAAAACGACCATTTCGCAAAACAGTTTTTGAAATATTCTGCAAAAACGTGCCAAAATTTCCCCCCAGAGTTACAGGGGAGTCTAGAGTGGGTGACATCATCACTAAAGTGGAGAGGGAGAGAAAAATCTGTCGAAAAATACATTTGTAAACTGCTGTTGTGGCCACAAATTTTCACTCTACAGAAATAATTTTAACATCACTTTGTAGCAAAATTTGTATTCTCACTCACATAAACCTGCTGAAGTTGTCAGATTTATAGTTTTGGCATGAAATGCACTGATGTGCCAGGGTCACCCACCGACAGCCCCATCTACTCCCATGTAAATTGGAGAGGAGAAATTTCCCAAAGGAGCATGGCTGACCTGTTCTTTTCCAGGTCACATTTTTAAACTTTAGCCACTGAAATTCGGCATGGACATGGTCAGGATGATGAGGATGCCGACGGTCATTTTGGTAGTTTGATACGACCTACGATTTGGCAGATTTGGCCACTAGTTCAAGGGGGTTAATTTTAAGATTTTCTCTGTCTCTCAGGAGTTCCTGGCAGACGCACTGCTGCGGTTAATTGCTCTGCTCTGATTGGTGGACTGCAAGGGAGCTGGTTACTGGGCAGAAACTCACGAGCCTGTGTGTGATTAACTTCACTGAAGTCTCTGTCTAATATCAGTGACTGTCAATAATACAGTTTGAATGTCTGCCATTTTATCCTTCTCTCTCACAGAAAGGCAGACAGACAGACAGACAGACACACACACACACACACACACACACACACACACACACACTGTCCATATAGCAGTTCAAGGGGATGTAGGTGGGAATGGAAAACAGCGCCTGCAGCATATTCTTCTTGTTAAGTACATGACAAACAAAATAAAAAGTCTTTCAAAATAAAAGTACATTCAATTTATGCCTGAAATGCAATGATGACACAGCTTGTTGTATTACTACTGTACTTGCTGAGCAGTGTCAATAATAATGTATGGGCACGATGGGGCCAGAGTCAGGCACACTCAAAATTTCTTTAGAAATTTTCTAGTCTGTCTTCTGTGCTCCACTATTCCATCCCTGTTCTTTATAGATATGATTGCAAGTCCCCCAACTTTATTGCAATACTATAATAATAATTGCTGAAGCAGCCATTTAAAGTAAATATTGAATATATATTATATGTTTATATAACCATCCTTCTAGGTTTATATAACCATCCTTAGGTCCAGATCATAACTTGTGCCCCACAAACATCATAGCAGGTAAATATATTATTTCTTATATATTATTGTATCGCTAGAGTCCCAATCTGACACTTGTATTTTCCTAGAATGGTACATTTTACAGTACAGTACTACAGTACTATTTGGTTTACATGTTTATAAGTATGTAGGTGTGAATGTGAGTGTGAATGCTTGTTTGTCATGTGCCCTGTGTTGAACTGGTGGCTTGTCTAGGGTGTATGCTACCTCTCGCCAAAGACAGCTAGGATAGGCTCCAGCCCCACCATGACCCTGATGAGGATAAGCAGTTCAGATAATGGATGGATGTCTGAGGTGATCAACTGGACCATTTCCCAAATTTAACCAATTAAAACAAAAGATCAGGTTCATGCCAATATCGATCATACTGATCATATCATCTCAGTATCTTGATGATGTTTCTATATTTATTGACCGTGACATTTGAATCCCTTTCGTGGTCTCCAGAGGATGGATTCTATTACCACTGACTTTATTTGAGCACAAGTCTTGATTTGTTCACAAAGCTGAATTGTTAGCTGCAGTTCAACTGATGGAAATGTCTGTCCATTTATTTTTTCACAACGCTTTAAAACAGCAAAATTCACCTGAGAGCTGAGGAATCTCTACACACACTGACAGTTACAGACATTTTGGCTCCTGGTTTGTTTCATTTGAATATTTTTACAGGGCTGGATTTCACAATAATGAACCAAAAACATTTTTACAGCAGAAGTACAGTATTGTTACTGTAAGCATCTTGTGGGTCCTCAGATTTCTCTTGTGACCCATTTAGGGGGTCTGGGCTCTAGGTAGGGAAGCATTCTTGCAGAAGGGATGACGTGTCTCTGATTTCGAAATCCTGGCAGGACAAGACCTCCTCCTCCTCGGACAACAAATGCTTGAGTTGATATTTTAGTGAGCTGAGCTGACTTCCATTAGTGAGCATTATGAACTATAATGTTGATATGTGTTCATCAGCAAAAACAGGAAACTGGGTCATTCAATCTGGACAAACAACTTTATTTCTGGTAATGCATCTATACACTGTACATTCAGTCACTGTAGTATATAAGCATAGCTATTTTCAAACATAATCTCATAAAGTCCTTTACTTTACAATATAGTCCGTGTCGTGAGAGAAGGGTAAGGGTGTTGTTGGAAGGGGGAGGGAGGGGGGAGGCATGAAAAGATGAGGAGAAACAAGAGAGGAGAGATGAATACGCCAAGCTTCTTTTTTTCATACTGTATATGTGGCATTAATAAATGGGAAAGCTTACATTTACCTCTTACATAAAAATATTTCTAGAATTGTAAGGTTTATATAGTTAGCAGCAGCACAGGGCTAAAAAAGATACATGAGGATGGAGGGAGGGGGTGAGGGAGAAGGGGAGGAGGGGGGGTCTGCAAGGTGGCGTAGTCACATGTGTGTGTGTTTGTGTTTGTGTGTGTGTGTATGTGTGTATATGTGTATGTGTGTGTGTGAGGCCCATACTGTAGGCCTGCTATCTGATACTGAACACACTGTTAAAAATATATATGAAGTGATGAAAAAAGTCATTCAATATAAAGACTCTACAGTAAAAAAAAAAAAGAAAAAAAAAAGAAATGGATTAACATGTTTATGTAGGGAATATTCTCTTACGCACTGCATTAACTGTTTTTGAAACATCTCCGTTAAAACACAAATCCAAAAAAAACAAAAAAACAGAAACAAAAAAACAAGACAGCTATTTGTAAGAAAAGATTTCTTTTTGAAAAAGGGAACACCATGTACATATATTATACAATATCATAAATGAAAAAAATATTTACATTTGTAAATTCTTATTCAAATCTTCACACTGGCTAGTATTTGTCTATTAATATGGACTGTTATTGCTGCTTTGACTGTCCATTATTTAGCAAAATGATTCTTTAGAAAACAAGACTTTGTTAAACTGCTTTTTTCTTTTTCGTGCGGGAGAGTGAAGAGCCAATGTTGTTACCGTCTCCCTCCTTTTGTAGAAAACCATGAGTAAAGTAAACTACACATAGGCTATTGACTCTTTTGAGTGTAAAAACAACTACAAAATGTACCAATTTTAGGTCTGCCAAAGTCGCAGACGTGCTGTCGTTCTCTGAACAACGTCAGCGATGTTCGATAAGAAAAGGGCTTGGAACATAATGCCCTCTTTGTTAACCTCGACGTGTCTGCCTCAGGACAAGTCAACAGACTGGGAATAAACAGTTAAGTCTTTATATACAACCCAAAGTAACAATTCACCAAAGCAAGTGGCTTTTCAAGGTCTTCTATAAAAATTGTTTGAACATGCATATCATTGATTTCAAATGAAGAAAAAAAAGCACTCATTCAGAAAAAAGCATCTAGCATTTGTTCAATTGTTCTCTGCATCGAAAAAGAAAATAGTCTGTAAACTGGTTGGTTTAGGAATACTGATTTTTTTTATTTTTTTTATTATATTTTTATTTAAATCAGAGCTGCTGAGCGAGGGAGGGGCTTTTAATTTGAAAACCTGCAAACAGGAAGTTGATGAGAGGCCCAGCCCCGACAGCTTCATCATCAGTTTTCCTACTCTGGAAACCTTTCGCCCTCGTTCAGGCACTTGAGGTTGTCCAGCATTGCATTTTAAAAAAACTTTTTTTTTTTTTAATCGTCTTTCGTTTTTTGCGAGTGTGAAGTTTTTTTTGTTTTTTTTTAAAGAACAATAAACGGTGTGTTGCTTTTTTAATCACTTTTCCTCTTCTAAATAAGACAAATTGCTTTATATTGCATAACACAATAAAACCCTTACATGTACAGTATCAATGCCCAATAACTGACTATATGTATGGCAAACTTCATGTATCTCAAATTTCATGCATAAAGAAAAATATGAGTTTTATCTATTGAAAAACGTGAACATAAGAGACAAGCAATAAAATATCCACGTTAAAAACAACATCAACAACCAAAGGAAAAATAGCATTAACACAATGTACATTCTGATTGCATTGTACCCACTATGTGAGGGCAGATTCATGACGTCTGCCTTTTGGAATAAAATCACATTTTATTCTCGTTACTGTTTGTTTCAGGCTCCGGTATTGATTCACCTTTACTGACGCGAGTTCTGTCAAATTCATGAGGAGTTGTAACCGGGTACTCGAGTGACATCTTTTACAAAAACAGGAGAATGAGTTGCCCAAAAAACTTTCCAACAATCCCAGACTGCATCAGCAAGCAACAGGTGGAGCCTTTTTTTCTTTCTGTTTATTTACAATACTTTGCCTTAAGAAAACAGAACAACAGTTTTTTTTATTCAAGATGCATATAATCAACAAAATGCTTACTGGATTTATATGGTAGCAGTCATGTATAAGATGATGTTTTCAAAGTAAGATTGAAGACAATAGTGGGAGTACAATGCATTATAACAGTATTTTGTTATGACAAAGTGCGATTCATTATTGTAAAGTTAAAAACAAAAACAAAAACAACAACATATATTTATATTTACATACCTTAATTTAATTTAAATGAACATTTTGTGGTTCTTGCCAAGGGTTCCCCATCCAGCCCACTATGATTTCAAACATGATGTCAACTGGAGTAAAAACATGCCGCCTTCCATCACATCAACGTTACGAGATGAGAAAACAAGGCCACACTCACATCTGGAGGATTTTATCTTTAGAAGACAGAGACTTCAGGGTTTTGACCCAAATGCTTAAAATAACATATGGCAACCGGTGTGTGTGTGTATGTGTGTGTGTGTGTGTGTGCGTGTGCGTGTGTGAGAAACATTGAGATGGTGACTGCTGGACATTGTTATTGATCATCCAAAACAAGTGCTCACTAAAAAGGTGACTTTAACACGGCATGTTTTTATTTCCAATTCAAGGTTTGATCCAGAGAGAGAAATATCAGCCCACCGTCTGAGAGAGCAGAAAGAAATGATTTTAGAAAACAACAACGGGAAGAAAAGACTTGAACTTCGAACTTGATGCTTTTCTCCTCAGTGGACTGCAATGGCTTCCTGAATACCGACAAAGCCACGGTGGCACTGTGGAAAGTTCATTTGCTTGTTTTGTTCATCTTCTAATTCATTCCATCTTTTACATTTTCAAACTCCAATAGCACAGAGAAACAAAGTTTGCTTTACATATCGCTATGTAGTCCTTAAATAGCTTATAATGTGTTCAACATCCTCCATCTTCGTCATGGCGAGGGACGTGCTGGAGACTTTTTTGGGGGATTAAATGTGAGCCCTGACCTCCTGGCCAGACCACTGCAACGCCTCTCACCAGCTGCATAAGCCTAATATAACACGATCTTCCAGCGTTTCTTGTCACGGACGTCTGTGCGAGAGTCTCAGCATGTCTTCTTGTCAGAGCAAACACAGACAGACACACTCTGTCTGTGCTCTACGCTTGTTTTTCTTTCACTCTTCTGATCCAGTTTTCAGTTCTGTGAGTTCGGAAGGTGCAAGTCAGAGCTCGTCTTAGAAAGACATGTTTCCTTGTCGCAGTATTGTACTTTGCCCTTTCCAGTCTCTCTATAAGGAAACCGCTGACTTGACTTTTCAGGGGTAAGGACGAGGACGCAGGTCCTCTTTTCTTCTCTCTGCCTCTGATCGGAGGACCAGTCTTTCAGGTTTGTGTTTGAGAGGGCGAGTGTGGTGGACAGTGGTGCAGTGTGGCTGGCCCAGGACTCCTGCGGGTCTTTATGGATTGAATTGGGTAGAAGATGTTGGGGGTCGTGGGAAGTGTGGGGATGGGGGGAGGGGCAGTTGGGCTGTGAGGTTGGCTGCTGGGTTAGTTATCAGCTGCCGTGTCCTTGAGCATCCCCTCCTTGTCATTGGTGGATTTGGGCCAGAGTTGGTGCTGTAGCTCCTTCACCACCCTTTCCAGGTGCTCCCTGGCCTCCCGCTCCTGCAGCAGGTCGGCTCGGAGCTGCTCGCGGTCGGCCTCGGCGTGCTGCAGCTTCATCTGGAGGTCCTCAATCTGGAACACACAGAGAACAGCTGAAGTCATACAGCAGAACTTAGTCTCCACATTGTTAAAGCTTCTTCCTCTAGTTACAACCCATTTGGGACTACCTAATCTGTCTGTAATCGCATGTGTCAAACAAGATGTCAGATACATCCTAATATTTCTGTCAAGTGGATTTCTGAATTTGCCAAATAAATGATCCAGTCCTCTGCCTTTGGTGAATGTAGAAATGGTTTCCAGGAATTTCAAGGCTACAAAGTTTGAGATCTGTGTGTTTGACAACAGCAACAACTGTGCGATCAGAATATGATCCATTACTATTGTTGAGAGCACTGCGATAGTGCTGAAAGCTTCTGGAAACTTGAATCATTCTTGTCCTCAGCTCAGACTGCAGCAACATAAACGTCTAAACCATCTTAATGACAGCCTTCCAAAGATGACTGCAGTCTCTGCAGGGAGACACAGCTGGAGAGCATAACCTCCCTCTTGTTTTGTCTAATCTGCATTTCCCATGGTGCCTGAGGGAAGTCGACGTCTCTTCCTGTTTCCTTTCAGAGGGGGACTTATCATATGTCTGTGCACTCGGGGTTACACCCATTTATTTTTGACTGGGGAAGAGGAAATGTGGGCTTTTTGTTGCCTTCTCCTCCCCTGACCTTGAGAGTACTTGAGACAGTGAAACTCTGAAACACTGCAATTACTCTGAGGGTGTTGACACAATCGTCTAGACTTCCTTTGCATCACATTAGACTGTTGATGTCTGTCTACATGCATGGCCTTGTCTAGCTCAGGACCATGTCCCTCAAATGTATCATCAAAAAAAAAATCATCTTATCTCAAAGGAAGCCCAATGTGTGACTAATTGACGTCTTCTTGGAGCCAAGCTCTGACCCCTTCAGGAGCTGCGTCGGCATGCGCACTAACTGACCTGTGCAGAGTATTTTGCACGAAGACGTCCGGCCTCGCAGCCTTTATCGCAGACCCTCAGCTGCCGGGCCTGCTCCAGCTCCCGCTTCAAACGGATCCGCGCCTCGTTTGCTTCCTTCATCTTCTTCTCGCTTTCGGCTCGCAGACGCTCAATTTCCTTCCTCAGGTTTCGCTTTGCCTCAGTCGCCTCCCGCAGCTTCTCCTTCTTGGCCACTCGCAAGAACTCCAACTCCTGGGAAGAGAAGTCATAGAAGTTATCCTTATCTATCTGGGGTTTATGCTTAGAAAAGTGTCTTTTCACAGAATTTTAATCTATCACTGAGAACATCCTGGTCCCCGTGGTGCTTATGCAACTGCTGGGAATACCAGTGGATATATCTGTCACATGGTTGTTTGACTTTGTTTCTGAGCTGTTGACACCGGAGATCAGTGACTTGTTACAGTAGGCTGCAGTGTCCATGTCAGTGTTTACACTGAGCCAAGTCAGGGGTTAGGGCAATGTGTGGGCTGACAGAAGTTAGGTTTCCTTCCTCTGAATCACTGAAACAGCGAGTGTGTGTGTGTGTGCATGAGTGTGTGTGTGTGTGTGTGTGTGTGTGTGTGTTGTGGTAACACGCCCATAGCCTACTCATGGGAACCTAGCAGTTGGGACAAACATGTCTGTCATCGAGCTTTGTTGGTTCCTACAAAAAGAGTGAAAAGAAACAATCCCCATCACACCCTTTACTTTACTGAGGCTTCACATGAGAACGCTCTGGGTGTCATCAGGGTTAGTTCAGCTAAACACAGCAGGAATTATATCAGGGGGCTGTTTTAAAGTAAGGTCACTGATCTGTAGGACGGTTAGATTCGTGTTGATGCAAAGTGAAAGTTGAATGCTGTCACTGGGATTGCTTTTCTTTTCTCAGGTTGCATTTTCTGTTGCTCACCCACACAGACTCCTTCGTCTGCACTTTTTTTGTTCTCCGTCCAAGACCAAAAATAAAAATGGAAGTCTGGCCTTTCCCTTTGCAGCAACATCCGCTCTCATTGTTATCACTTGCCAACTCATGCTAAGCTCTGCGGACAGTGATAATGACTTCTAATCCTCTTCTGCATTTCGATGCCTAAGCTCAAGTAATTTCTTCGGTGTGTTCACTTTGAAAAGTCTTGCTTTCAAGAACGTGACGTTTGGGTGAGTCGTCATGGGCAAGCAAAGGGTTGGAAAATCCCATTCTCAGTAATACGTTGTCATGTTGCATTCACATCAGTTCACTTCAATCATATACTATGTAAATATCGCATATCAGTGTGAGAATAGAGACGCTTAATCACCAGGGCTGGAGATCTAAATACTAATGTCTTTCCAGTGATATCAGCCCGTCGCCATGGGCAACATAGGAAACATATTCATGTCATTGTTTGTATAAATCGAATGTGTGCTGTTTAATTATTTGCCAAACGACAATCACAGCTTCGTTATAGTTACATGGGCACAATTGACTGGTTGGTGGCCTTGAATGACACAGAGGTGAGTTCAGGTAATGTAAAGGTTACTTTGACTCCTTTGGCAGAGCTTCTGCATGTCAAGTGAGAGGTTAATGGAGACAAATCCAACCCAGGTGTCAGGTCAAGTCCCACCAAAGTCATCAAGTCAAGTCACGAGCAAGGTTTCAAGTAAATTAAGATAAATCCAAGCCAAGTCTCAAGTCCACACCAAGTCAGATTACAAGTCAAGATGCTACTCTTCTGAACTCTGACAACATTAAACTGACTTACACCTGACAACTGGCATTCACCTAAAAAGTGTTTTTTTAAGCTGACTCTCTCAAATGTGGGGATTTCTGAAGATACATGGTGTCTTAAATCAGATCAGACTGGTCAAGTCAAATTTGTAACTTGTTAGTACACATTTCAAAGTCTACAAATCTCTGTGTAGGCTTTCAACAAGCATATTACAACACACATACTGTTCTTACGTACCTGCTGGAGGCTGCGTTTGGCCTGCAGGGCAGATCCCAACTTCTCCTCTTGCTTCACTCTCATCTTAACGATCTCGTGAAGAAACTTCTCCTTGGACTCTTTGGAGTCGAGTCCACTGTCCAGCGCCTGCCTCAGGCTCTCCAGCTCAGACTCCAGCCCCATTTCTGGAGGGGTCACGGGTGCAGTGACAGGTGCTGCCGCAGGGGCAGCGGCCTCTGCTGACGTGACAGTGCAGATCGGCCCTTGGGTGCCTGGCGAGCTCAAGTCCTTGGCTGAGCTGCTGGACGAAGTGAAAGATGGCGACGACAGGGAGGACAGGGACGAAGTGACTGTTGGGAGAGAACAGAGACACGACACTAGGTGAGGACTGTGGGAAAGCTCAAACGCTCTGGCTGTGGAAATAAGCTGATAACGTTCCAGTTGTCGACTGGGTAGAATCTAGCTAGCCAGTCAAGCCCTGTAACAAACCAATCTACACACATTGTTACAATTTGCTTACATTCGTCACGGCTCTCCACTTCGATCTCCACCTCAGAGTCTTTGTCGTCCTGAGGTGGCGGTGGTGGCGGCGGTGGTGGTGGTGGTGGTGGCTTGCTGGCAGCTGAGGACGGAGGACAGGGGACCTCTGGGGCAGGGTGTGGGAGCTCCTCTGTGGCTCTCCTTTTGCGTGGCCTGGAGTTAGCATTTGCACCCTCGCCTGGGGGTTCACCTCCACTGGGATGGGAGGTGCTGGGTACCGAAGGGGACATGGGACCCACCTTCCCCAGGGGCAGCGGAGTCAGGGCGACGTTGGGGGCCACGGCCTTCTCCATGGTCTTGTAGTTGTAGAAGCTGAGATGGAAGCAGACATTTTAACTGTGTGTCTCATGTTTACATGTGATAACTTACATAAGAGCTGACTCCTGCATGCAAGTAAAGACAGGCAGCACTATATTGTGTGATCAATCTGAACAAGCCATGCCAACCGGGGTAGAGAAACATTCAAATAAAATGCCTGCAGCTCTTTCCTCCCACTTTATGAGAAACTGGGCCAGATCAACTGTGATATGGTGCAGCCTGCACTGGCATCACCATTGCCAAGTGGGTGCCCACAGTGTGAGTGTGTGTCAAATGTGTGTGAATGGTGGAGTGTGGGAGGCCGTGGTACAGTCAGACTTGACCCCTCTGACACCAGCCCACCCAGACAAGTGAGAGAGCATGCTGGGAGCTCATCGGATCCAGCTGAACAAAATGGCTGTCAGCCTTTTGCAGCAGAAAGCTTCTCTTTCTTTAACTGTTTGCAATGAATTTTATTGGAAGTCAATTATGTGATGTTTGGTGAGATGTCGTCCATTGTGGTTGTATGTAGTGTGTCTGTGATGGGCTCACCTGTCTCTCAGCAGGGCCAGGGGGTGACTGGTGGGCTCCTTATCACCAGCAGAGATGTGGGGGGACCAGGGTCTGAAAGCTGAGGGTCTCTGTCTGGGCTGAATGCAGTTAAGCCCCTGAAAACAGACAGCAAGAATACTTGAATAATTCAAATAATAAAGAAGTTATGTTTAGCAAAGAGACAGCCAAAGGGAGGAGTCTAAGTCTTGATTTTCTCTGCATTAGTTTCCTCATCTGCTTTGTTATGAAAGCTGTTTTGACCTTTGATATGATCCAGAGAAGTGAGGGTTCATGTATCATGCAGATTTAGACCACAGAATATTTAATATATAATAATATTTTATAGAAATATTAGTGGTAGTGGTGTGGTCTAATAGCATTAGTGTTACAAAGTGCCTTTTCATGTAGACGGGTGGACTGATTAAAAGGGTGTGCTATTGAGACTGATGTGTTAAGTGACTGCAGAGAGGTCAGGGTGAAGATGAATTGTTGAAGACATTCTAGGTATAACTCCATCCTAACCATATCTCTGTGGTGGATTATTTTTTTATTTTTTTTAGGGAATATCGATCTTCACAGGGGACATCCATCATTATATTTTGGTAAGATTCTGTTACACTTCTCTCTCAAACTTCGCTCCATCTCAGTAAGTGAATCCGAGGGGCTTGTGGCATCTACAGTTACCTCCTCTGTGAGTGCAGCTTGCCAAATCTAAATTTAAGCACTACCCTCATCCGAAAACTTCTGTATAATATTACATGACATCTCATCTCGGGCACCATGCATCACTATCATCATCTTAGTCGTCCACATCTCCTTCCTGGGCACCATGAACACCAACCTTGTTGGAGGCGGACAGGGACTGTAGCCAGTCGTGCTGCTTCTCTTTGTCAGCCAGCGGGGATTGTAACGGGAAGTCTTCATATTTGGACTTTTTGATCGGGATGGGATCAGACGCCTGGAAGACAAGAAGGACATTAGATTTAGGGAAGAAAGTATTTAACTCCCATGAACTCATCCACAGTGCCACTACAATCAGTCCAGGTTTGAATGAGCAAACACGTCTAGGTCGATAATTTTCCCCACGTGATTTAAATGCACCGCAGGTCGCCTGCTTGGCAGCCGGCTCAGAGCTGTGACAATAAAATGTCAGTGAACTGAAAACACACTCAATAGTGTCAGACAGACCAATAACTGTGTGTGTGTGTGTGTGTGTGTGTGGATGCCTGATAGGGGAGTGCCAGCAGAGGTGTCTTGATAGCTGTAAAGTGTGTTTAAATAAAGGTGTGGTGTTGACTTTGTGTGTATGCGTAGATTGCTTCAGGGTGACCAAGTTGCACTCGTACGTGCGAGCACACACACACACACACACAACCCAGACTTTGGCACAAAACCCAATGCAGCTAGGTGTGTTTGCTCGTGGCTAGAGGTGACTGGGGCGGTGTGTGTCTGTGTGTGTTTGTGTATATCTGTCTGTCATACACAGATACACCCATACAGACAGACAAGTAAGGGTTTGTTTCTCTTTCGCCCCGCTAGGCTGGCTTTGTGGCTATGACCTCAGCCTCTCCAAGCTGTGGCTGTCACTAGCTGCCACACACACACACACACACACACACAACACAGTGTGCAGCTTTACAACAAACTCCAAATCTAACACATTTCTGTAGCATTTTTAACGCCATTTATGAATCCGAAGGTGGTGGACGACAGATGACACAGCTAAAGAAACAGGAAGAGGAAATAAATGATCTAACTTCAAATCCAACTTAGTGGAGATTGTCTGATTTGATATGGGTCTAATGTGGGCACAAAAAAAAGAAGATAAAAATGAGATAAAAACGTTTTTTTTTTAAAAGGAGAAAGTATCTCTAAACACTCTCACTCTCACATACTTCAAAAGGTGTGGCATTGTTTAAAAAGCAGCATACATACACACACATGGCCAGTAAAAATACATCCTTCAACATAAATCTTTTTATTCGCAGTGATTCTCACTGACAACAGAGAAAAAAGTTCAACTTCTTCCTCCGACACTTTGTTTCTCTCCCTCTGGAATTATCATACGTTCTGTTTTCCACTGTACAGGTCATGTGTTGGAGTGGAGGTCACACATGTAATGCAGATCTGGGTTGGTACAGTCGAACCACCAATATTTCTGGAGGGGATTTATTCATACGTAAATATATTTATGTATAAATATATATTTTATATATAGTTCTCTCTTTGCGGTGCACTCTTGCTCTTGTTTTCCGTCTCTGAGGAACTCCCTCTGGAATCTACATCATTCAGACAGCAAACTGCTGCAGGGGACACACACACACACACACACACACACACACACACACACACACACACACACACACACACACACTCCTCCATAGTGTCAACAGGTGGTCATTTGTAATGGGGTTAGATACTCTCTCTCTCTCTCTCTCTCTCTCTCTGTTGGCAGTGTGTCATGCTATGCCACATGTCTGTGTAATCAGAGCCGCTCTCACAGGAAAGTAGCGTGGCTAGACGGACAAATACCGCTGAGGTCTGCCGACGTGACAGCTGTCCTCGATCCACCACAGCCCTGATGTACAACTCTCTGATTTTTAATGACTTTCAATATCGGCATCAGAGCGCTGCCGCGGTGACGAGAAAGTTCTTTTTCTCTCTTGTCTGGTGGCATGTGCAAAAAGTGCGTTTTATTTTGTGAGCGGTGCATTTGAGGCTGGTGGTGTTGTATCTAGTAAAAGCAGACGGGGACTAGAACAGAACAGACGTGTCCTGGCTGTGGTCGGCAGGCTTGTAGGTTATCTAGAGATAGACATATGTCCTACATATCAAGGCAGCAAAGCAGGGCCGGAGGCAAAAGACTAGTGCCTGCAGTTTAGCCCAGAGAGTGGCTGACCAGTCTCACACACACACACATACGTACATACACACACACGTACACACGCACGCACGCACACACACACGCCTCTGGGCAAAGTCTCTGTGCCACGTGCCAGTCCTCGTCTCGTGGATTACCAGTTGCCAACGCTGCGGCTTTCCATGAGGGCGAGATCCGGCAGCTGAGCTCACTGGGCTCAGCGGTGGGGGCTTCAGCGACAAATCTGCATGTCTAGATTACTGAACAGTGGAAGTGTGAGACGTGAGGCAAACAGACAGCCAGGGTGGGAATTCCTATTTTAAAAAAGCAGCTTGCTGTCTGGGCCACTGCTGGTGTAATTTCAGTAGAATTTGATTCACTAGAATTCATCCCATCAGGGCTGCACGGGCTCGTGCGATGCGAGTCTCTGGGGATTAAACATTATCGAATGGAGGGGGTCTGTGGCTGAGGGGGTGTCACATGAAAACATGAGAAAAGACATGTGTGCACACACACACACACACACACACACACACCCTGACCTGACCGAGGACCGAGACACTTTTATTGGATGCCTGGCAGTGTTCTGATAAGTTACAGGTGATAGACCTGGGCTAACTTCAAAGACACACAAAGGTTCTTGTGTGTTTGTTCGTGTGTGTGCACTTACATCCGTGCACTTTGCAGTCCACCCCATTTATGATCCGGTGTGGATTACACAGCATAGACAGGATGTCACACTTCTAAAATAAGGTTCCCCCCGATTAGCCGAGGTGTGTGTTAGACGTGCCCAGACTGTGCCGTCTATGTTCTCAGCTCCAACACCTCACACCGAGAACATGACACCTCATAACGTCTACGCACTTGCATGACACTGGTATCTGGGAGATGACATTGAGAAATGATTTGATTATTATTATCCGTGCATTCAGCGAGGAGTTGTGGCGCTCCGTGGGTTTGTCTTCTATCAGCGCTGGACCTTTGAAGCATGTATCTGTCAAGTTTTAATTTACAGGCCCGTACTTCACACATGGCAGCTAGGAATAACTCCTGCATGAGAAACTCACAAAGCCTCAAGTCATGGGGCAGCATATGTGGAAATAGTGAGAGTGGCAGGCTCGTCTCAGCTGCCGTAGGGGGGCCACATGCAGGGGGCTCATGTGTGAGCACGTGTCCGGGCAAGTGGATGCGGGTGTATATGTCTGTTAGTATGTGTGTGTTTGCAGAGACAGGATGGGTGGAGTGGTAACAGTCTTCTCGGTTGTCTGTGCCTTTTGAAACCCTCGGTTTCAGAAACATCCTCTGTCTGCAGGCCACTGCTGTTTGTCGCAGTGAGACAAAAGCATTTTTCGAACAATGAGAGGATCTCTTAAAACTCTGCTCTGACCTTTTTTTTTTCTGATTCTATTTTTTCAGCAGCTTCTGCAGTCTGTCTGCGTTCATGGAGAGAAGATGTCACAAATTTCCAAAAAGAATTTCCCTCAAAAATTTGAAATTGAATGACATTTAAAAAAAAAAACAATAATAAAAAAAATTCTCAACTCGAGATATTTTGACGACACCTATCAGAGCAGGAATCTGTAGATGCATGTAGTGTAGAGCAAACTTACATAAGTGTTTGAGACAAACAGAGGAACTGAAACTTCTAAAAGTGACTTTGTTACACTTTCACAGCGCTGACCTTCAGGCTGGGAGCTGCGGACAGTCTGAGCTGCTCTCAGAGACCCCTCGTGGTCCCATTTAGAGGAAGCACTGCTAAAAATAAAAAACCTTAAAAGGAATGCATGAAATGTTCCACATCAGCTGTTTTTTTAGAGAAAACTCTATTGTACACTTTTTTGTAACACATTAGGAGGGCTGCTTTGCTTCAAGTAAAACTGAGGAGGCAAAGGTCGCGCTGACTGAGAAATGAGTCAGTCGGGAAAGTTCATGGAGAGGTTCTGTACAGCTGATCAAACTCCGCCCGAGGAGTTGGTGGAAGTACAAAGTGGCGGACAAAAAAGAAGTCTTAGCAGTGAGATGAAGACCTGAGATTTAAAGTGAGTTAAAAAACAGTCAAGAAAGCACCGCTTGGAGGGAATGTGCTTAAATGTCTGAGTCTGGGCTGCAGGTCGGGGTGAAACTCGCTTTAGAAAGGTTTCGACGTGAGAACTATGCAGACACCTTGTTTCGTTTTCTGCCACTCCCTCGTCTTGCAGCCTGACCCCACCACCCCCACCCCACTCTATTCGTCGCAATCTTCGTCTATCTGTCTGAGCGTGTTTCCTGTGTCATAGATTACAGGATGTCCTCTACAAACAAGCAAGATTCCAGCTGCAGAAAAAGCAAGCAAGCAAAAGGGTTAGGCGGAAACGTCCAGAAGCATGAGTAAGAACCAAATGTCCGGGGCTAACCCGAGCTCCCAGTACACACTCATGAACTGCTGGGATAAAAATACATAATGCAACATTTGAAAAGTGGATCAGAGTGTAAACATCTGACACTCAAGGCTTCCCCTCACTTGCATTTTCAGTAGCTTTTAATCACATTTCAAGGTCTGCCTCAATAGATGAAGTTTGCTTGGTTTGTCATTGGCAATTTTCAACTCTAGAAGTGCAGAGAATCGCCATGACAACAGATCAAACTCCTGCTGATGAGGAAGACTGTGAAATGTAGTTCAGAGCTCCTACGAGTGGGTAAGATGTACTGAGCCTTTGTACACGGGGCAGATGCTCTACCAACTGAGCTCAGAACACCCCGATGTAAGATCAACACCAACACCAGATTTAATTGTTTTCAATACTGCGATTGTTGAGCATTCTAGAAAATGCCACTGATCACCGTTTCCATTTCTTTCAGCATGAATCTTTTGTGCTTTGTCCACATGGTGTGACTCAGTGTCAAGCCTGCACGGCTGTCAGAGACAGACATGGTGCTAAACAGGTTGCCTAACCCAACATCCCCCCCAGACTAGGCCAAGATGAAAGGGCAAACAACCTGTTTTGTTTGCTCTTTCTTCGCTTGGGAGGATGAACGGAGCCGCACCCTGCCTGTGACCTGACTTTGGCCTTTCTGCATGTCTTGCTAAGGGGCCCCGTAGTGGTGCAAAGGGAGGGGCCCCTTCCTGGAGGCAAAGTCAGAGCTTTGCTCAGCCCCCATTCAGTGTCGGCCACAAAAAAACGCACATATGCTGGGAAACAAACAGGTGTCAGACAGCATGTCGTTCCACTGTTTATGCAAAAAAAAAAAAAAGAAAAAGAAAAAGGCTGACCTGGGACGCTCAGGTTTGAGGCTGAATTCATTAGCTGTTAGCCTTGGAGCAAACAAACAAGCTGTGTGCAGCGCTTTAGTATTCCCCCGAGCTTTGAGCAGCTTTTATGTCTGCTACTCGCTGAATTATTATGAGCGGTGTTGGGAAGGTGAGCTGTTTCGTCTGGAGATTTTCATTACCTTCCCTGTACCAAGTTCTCAGTTGGAATGCCATTTACTCCTCTCCTTGTAACGTTGTGTGTGGATGTGTGTGTGTCTGTGTGTGTGTCTGTGTGTGTGCACTTCAACACCCAGATGAACATACAAGATAAAAATACAGCGAGCGCCGTGGCTGCTCAGTCGAGTGAGATTCCTCGACTGTGTGTTTGTGGGTTACACACACACTAACACACACACACACACACACAGAGCTCCAATTTTGGCAACTAGTTCATCCCACCATCGTCTCCTTGGCTGAGGAGTCACAGAGAACAATGGGGCCTCTGTCTTCAATGAAGTAAATAGCAATAACATTACATAGTTACAGTCAAACTATTGCAGCGCTGCACTGCAAAGGATCAAATTAATCTTATTATTCAAGACTCTCGCAGTCGAGTCTTGCTGAGGCGCAGTTCTGACTTCAAGATGAACTGGTTTGCTGACTACACTTTAAATGACCTCATCTAATATTCACTTTGATACAGCGCGGAGGAACTTCTCCTGCGCTCAGCACATAAGTAACTGTGTTTATTCACTTCCAAGTTTGGAATTATAAAGTGCAAGTATTAACTTGTACTAAGCTTGCTGGAGACGAGTGTTACTGTGACTTAAAGGCAAAGACACCTGCCAGGCATAAACTGGCAGAGACTGTGCAGACAAATGGCAGATGTTGAGACTATCAGGTACCTGCTGTATATAGAGAGGAGGCTCCAGCAGTACCTGTCTGTACCACCTCTCCCCACATAACCCATTATTTATCTCCCTTAGGAGGGAAGCGTCTCGTACATTCTCCTGCTGCGTCAAAGAAAAACAAAAGGAAAACATGTTGCTTCTGTCCTCCGCCTAAAACTGCAGATTCATGAGAAATATGTCAGCTCTCCTGTCTCCACCCAGTGTGTTTTCCTGTAGTCTGACATTTCACTTCCTTTTTTATTCCAATATTTACATTTAAGATTTTTTTAGCAGTGGCTCTGCTGTTGGTGCCGAGGTCTCCTCTTCCATGAAGAGTCCAGAGAGGCTCCTCGCTCCAGGGGGGGGATCACCAGCTAGGCTAAAGGCTGAATGGCTTCTAGCAGCTGATAAACACAACAGCCAGATGACACAACCTTTGAATACAATGAAACACCTCCGATTAAGGTCGAAATTGCTGAAATGATCTTTACTGCATAGCTTGTTTCTTCAGCTGGAATGCTGAAGCTACAGCTAACTAACTACACATCTGAACAAATCAGAACGGCTTTTGTTTTAACATGTAAAATATCAGCAGGCAATAGAAACGTGGAATTTCAGATAACAAAACTACAAAACAAAGCTGAAACATTCAGCTAAAGCTCGCTGATGACATAGATACAGCTAACATTAGCATTCGTTACATTTCTTTTTAAAATACTTTTTAAAGATAATTTTTTTGGCCCTTTATGCCTTTAATGATAGTACAGCTGAAGATAGACAGGAAGCAGAGAGAGGGGGAGTGACACAGTAAATGGCCGTCCGATGCGGGATTCGAACCGAAGCCAGCTGCAGCGAGGACTATAGCCTCCACACACGGGGCGGCCGCTTAACCCACTACGCTACCGACCGCCCCGCATTCGTTACATTTCTGACCCATTTCCTTTAACTGAGAAATGAGTTTTGATGATGCGTCTTAGGTAATTCAGTGTTATCAAATATAAGCTATAGGTAAATCAAACCGTGACAAAAACAACAGCTAAACTAGTCCTGCAAAAAACATGGCTGGCCTAACTTAGCTGAGTAGCTGTAATCACAATGTTTGACACCATAAAAGTTTTGACATGAATCCTTAATATTGGATTTTGAGGGCAGTGTGTCGATGTCTGCCTATTAAATACCACAAAAATGTGACTGAACACAAAATCTGGCATCGTTTAATCACATTAAACAGTTTGTGGAGGCTATTCTCAATTAGCATCCACCATCTCAACTCCTCAGTAGGGAGCTAGATGAAGCCACCACTATGTTAAGCTGCACTAATGCTAAGCTAGGCTATCGTTATCACACCCGAGAGGACGAGAAGCTAAATTAGTCGCCCCCCCACAGTCCCAAAAGGAAAGGAGAGCCAACATTCCTAACAGTTTGTGGCCGGGGATCAAGTCTGAACAGAGAGCGAGAGTCAGACACACAAACAGATGATTCCTCAGATTAAACTCTTCTTATCCAAGACGGCCATGAAGAGCGGGGCTGCTTCTCGTCATCAACATTTCCCACCCCGTGGACGAGCGTGTAAATGTTCTAACTTCAGTCCCGAACATGGAAATCACCAAAATGGTTGTTTCGCAAAGTTTCACATGACAGCAGTGATATGCATGGAAAAACAGAGAGAGAGAGAGAGAGAGAGAGAATAATGAGAGGGAAAGGCAACGGATGACTCCTCTTGTACCGCAAGCCTTCCCATTGCTGCCTGGAGGCCACGCAGAACAGCTTTGAATGCACACACACACACACAGATAGAAAAAGAGAAGGAAAGGGAAGAGATTGGGAGGTTTGGGAAGGGAACAGGGTCTCCATTTCCTCTCGCCAAATTTGCTTTGGCAACTCTTTCCGTGGGAATGATGAGAGACCGGCTCTTCTCAGTCGGAGAGAGCCAGGGATCGGCCCACCGAGGAGATGGAAAGCTCAGAAACGTGGGATGGAGGGGGGGGGGGTAAGTAAATACAGCTGGACTTTTCCATAGCTTTTCCTTTTCCATCCCTTCCTTGGCCTTCGCTGTTTTTAGAGGAATCAAACGCTAACATTAACATGTTTAGATGGATAGGCTGGAAGTGCACAATGCGGTGTCATTACCGGCGTGTGAAATGAGTGTTTGCATTGGTAAATTAATTAGACTTTTATCAGTATCAGTTCTACATTGAACCTTTACGTGTTGACCATTTTTTTAGTGCTTGGATGATGCTGAATCCAGAAATATGCAGCTGATAATGTTTTGGATCAGGATCCATCTGCTTAAGAAGAACACTGTTCATAACTTACCTAAAGCATGCTGTACTGAAGTGTTGATTATGGTAAATAATCTAACTCTAGTTCAGTTTATAGAATTCCTTCAGTTATAGTATCAACTACTTTCATAATTTAGCTTGATTGACAAAAGGCTGTTGTGAGCCAGAATTGTGTTTGGCATCAGAACTGTGAAATAGCGTCGGAGAGAGAGGAGAATTCCTGCGTTTACAGCCTCTCTGCTTGGAAGAAGGTTGCAGGGAGGTTTGAGTGCGGAGGAATCTGCTGATGGCTCTTTTCCTTGCGTCGGTGCAAAACGCTGCCCCGTTTTAAAGGAGGCCAGATGTGAATTATGGGTAACGAGGGGAGGAGTACGTCTGTGTGTGTGTGTGTGTGTGTGTGTGTGCAGTGTCGAGGAATGCGGGGCATAGGGCATATTTCTGCTTGGCGTGTAATGTGCCCTAAGGTTGAGGTTGCTTGTGAAAGGGTTAAGTCGCATGGCTGAGCAAATACATAAATAGCACTGGGGGGGGGGGTGTTTGGCATGGACGCTACTGCCAGCTGGCGAGGAAGGACAGGGCATACGTGCGCACGCGCGCACACACACACATGCACACACAAACCGGCAGTTTGATTTCCAAGTATTACTTACGGGGCACTGGAACACAAGCAGGCACTTCGGGTAACCCGGTCCAGACTGCAGCACATGCCTTAACATGTGACGAGCTAGCCAAGAGGGCTGTGCAAACATGCACACACATGTGTGTGTTTGCACACTTGTTAGAAGTCACGCACGCACACACACACACACAGACACACACACAAATGCAAACACGCCAAAAAAAGCAAAGCCGCCTCCTCCCACACATCAAAGCAGCCCACAGCAGCAGAGTGAAGCTGCAGAGACAGGCCTCATCCCATAATGATAAATCACATCTCAACACCTAAAACAAACTCTCTGCCCTGCTTAACTGCACCGAGATGGACACCCCAAACAAAACAGATGACTGGGTGCTTCCCAGACACCCTCCCCTGCCGCCACATCCTTTGAACACACACACACACTCTTCCACCAGGATGTTTTCACTAAACTGAAAGGATTAGGACAGGTTCAGGTTATCTGGATTTACGTCAGGCTGCAATTTGAAATGTGACGTGCAGAATTAAATATGCTCCGTGCTCAGCTCCACAGCTCTTAGTCGCTCACGGTTTACTGTGTTTAGTAGGTTAAAACGTCTGCGTAGACTTCCTAAAATGGGACAAGGCGAGGGCGTCATGTGACCTCGCGCTGGCAGTCTGCCGTGCATGAATCCTCCTGTCAAGAGAGGAGGATGAGGGGGGATTTAAGCGAGGGCGGGGGCTTGTAGTCAAATCCCCTCTCATCTTACAGGCATCATTACAGCTGCTAAAGCCTCATCCCCGGAGCCCTGCTCCACCATGGACTGGGACAGACCACCAATTACAGTCTTAACCTCTCTCTTGCCCTCTCTGTCTCTATCTCACTGACACCTGGGGGGTGGGGGGATAATGCCATTACAGACATTATCCGCTGAGTCGGTGTAAGGCACAGTGATTCCCCTCTGTAGAGCCATCAATGGTTCACCACCAAACTTTTACCAAAGCAGCATAACAGGAACATGACAATATGACAACAGGAGGTTCTTCATCATTACAGGACTACCCAAACAGGTATTCAGGACTGTAAGGATCACAGTTTTGAACATTAGAGTGTTGCAAATGAAGAAAACTGTGCAGGATTAACAAGGTCTATAGAGCACTGGGATGGGACGCAGCCAGAATAATGCTTCCAGTCTACAGCTAGTCTCAGGACAATCATTGGTAGATGAAGTGGTCTGTTGTGCCTCGGTAACTGTAAATGAATGGTTGATAACATAAACAAGCCTCCGGCACTCGAGATATGACGCTCATGAGGATAATGGAAGGTGTGAATCCGACAGTGTGCGAGTGTCCTCGTATAACCGCATCCAACTCCCGTCGACAGGAGTACCTGGAGGAGTGGTGAGCCATGGTAAACAAGCGAGGTCATTGGCTCGGAATGAATGAATGAATGAATAAATAAATATACTAGATGTGTGATTACCCAGTTCGGTGCCACGTGCGTCTGTGTTTACAGCCTGTGTTTGCTGTAAACGCTGCAGTGGAAATTAGTGGCATTTCTAATGAAGGAAGTGGAACTGTTCCGACAGTGCAGCCTGCACATTCAGTGGAGACATCAGCTTCAGGGGCGAGGGCGGACAACTTCTCCCCAACAGTTCAACTCCAGCCACTGGACGCGTTTAGCCTGAAGCATGATCCGGTGAGAGCCTGGTGTAGGACTGGGTAGTTGGGGCAGGATGTGGTGGGATTAGGACTGTTTGAAGGATTGTTGCGGGGTTAACAGTGACAGTTAAGACCTCAGGACACCATCCGCTCAATCCCCTTGATTAAAAACCAGCACGCCCCCTCATGCAGACATGGAGTGCAAGTGAGTGAGACATTATCCTGTGCATTTTGACCAAAGGTGAGCAGGGCTGAAGCTTTGGAGACATGTGATCTAGACGGGAAATGTGTGGTAAACCACTGGGTATAAGTGCTGCTGAAGAGACACTGCAAGGGTGATTGTTTCTAGGATTAGATCAGCTGCTTTAGATATGCAAACTGGAAAAAAGAAAAGAAAAAAAGGCGGCTATATTTCTCTAAATTTAAGTTCCTGTCTACGTTCGACACACGTCTTTGTCAAGCTTAATCAATTTTAGCGAAGCTGGAGTTCAAGTGTCCGAATCTTCCTACATTTCTGGATTCTCTTTTCAGAATATTTGAAATATTTTCTTAATAACTTTTATTCAAAAATATAAATAAATGTGAGCATGCTCCTCCTTAGCAATGCCATTTCTCAGCAGTTTGTGTCCAGTGACTAACCCCTCACTGGACAAAAAACAACAACTAGTCTTTCAGAGACCACAGCTCACATGGCCAGAGGCTACACTCCTTTTCCTTCCTGTCTGTGGGGTAGGATTAGGTCAGGCTGTCAGCTGTTTCAGACACCATGTCTAGCCACTGCCACTCTCCTGACCAGGCCCTTGTCTGACAGGCCCTGATGCCCGGGCCCGCCTGCTTTTTAGACAAACCACTGAACACACTGGGTCCTCACAAGTAGACAGCAGCTCGCTATGTGCTGCATAACAAGGCAGCTGTATCTATTGATGGCGGTGTTTGTTGTAGTTGGGCCTTAAGTGGGCCAAGAATGGCCACACTAATGCATTTGCAGACATGGCAGGTCAATTAGAGCACCACGCTGAGCCCATCATTTAACATGGAGAAACAAGCTCTTACACATGCTGGCTGCTGAGATGCAAGCTGTGGTCTTCGAGTGTTATTATGTGGAGAGACAGGGGAAAAACAAGGGGGGAGGCCGCTGAAATGAATGAGGTGCACTGTGTAAAATATGCCTTGATGGGAGAGTATAAAACTCTGTAGGTTGCAGAGTAGGTGCCAGACACAGTGATTATATTTGCAAGATACAGACTCATCATCATCATCCTGAAGGATTTCTTTCCCTCTAATACACCCTCCACACCTGGTAAACACACACATACATTATCAAACTCCACACGTTCAGCTTGTGTTGCAGACTTTCCAGTAAAAAGTCTGAAATCCAACCCAAGATAACATCAGCAGGGTCATGTTGTGTGTGTGTGTGTGTGTGTGTGTGTGTGATCTGTCAAGTCAATACACCTAAACATGGCTGCTGATTGCTTTCCCCTCACTCAGGCAGTCTAATGGTATGAAGAGAGGTTTCATGAGGTTTTTTTTTTTTTTTTACGTCTCACTTCCAAACCACACGAAGAAGGCAGAACCTGCCCAAGCAAACAAACATGTAGGCTGATGTCTGTCAGACAGGATGTTACTGAATGCAGAGAAAAAGTGTTACAGCATCAGAAATGAAGTCATGTCCTAAATGTAAGGGTAATTGCCTTGCCTTCTCGGGGACCTTTAGGAACGGCCATGTTGACGTTAACACTGCAGCAGGAGACTGTGGCCATTACAAGTCATTAACCAGCAGACTTGAGCTCACAGCTTGAAAGATTCTGAAAGATTCATCCCACAGGAGACAGGCCAGAGCGCACGATGAACTCCATCCACCACCGTGTATCCATGAAGATATTTTTAGCAAGAAAAAAAAACCTGTCACATGTATTTTCCTGAGGTGAGAGACTCTTGACACACTCCACTAAAGGTGGGAGAAAATGGCTGTCGCTTGCTCACGTGCCGCATGCACCCAAGTCACATCTCGATGTCTGCGGGGCTCTGTCTGGTGGCTTACTCGGCGAGTGGAGGCATAATGGTCTGGGTTGTTAGTGAGCACTCCAGTTGCGCTGTGATGGGAATGTTTTCGACAGCTTTCAGACACTTGGCACTAATGATGTTCTGCATGCCCTGCGGCCAGCTGGGAGGTTTTTTTTTTTTTCCCTCCTTCTCCCTCCAATCAGTGTGTCGAACAATTTTACCAGCAGCCATGCAAAACTCGTAGAAACATGCCAGCTCAGCCAGATTGCTGCTGCTGCTGCTGCTTGGGCTTAAACAAGTGTGCTAAATAGCAAAGTGCTAAACGAATGTACATGTTAAGTCTAAGTACTTATTACAACCTGCTGAACCATCCAACCGAGTGCCTCTATCTAAACATGTCAAATCAAAGTTTCATTCAGAAAATAAGAAAGGCCTACCAGACACTGATATTATATCACTATTGATTTTTCCAGGTGGCAGTGCTAAAGTTGATGACTCTATTGAAATCCGGTGGTAAATTTCATCTCCGTCATGTTGAAGTAGGCTAGTCTGTGATAGGTGAAAGCCTAGTTAGAGCCAGTCAGACACAGCGGACAGGAGGAACGAATCAATGAGCACCAGAGGCTCCCTGAGGGCCGGCACAGAGGAGGGGAGGGTTATTGTAAATCAATTGTCGGCCAATTCATTTCCATTGATAGCATCAGAATAATGACATGCCGTAATAAAATGGTAATCAGTGCCTTGAGCTGCGGGCAGTGGAGAGACATCGTTTGGCAATGTGAGCAGCAGGGAAAGTGGCACTGCTGAACATGCGTGCGCTTATCTATGTGTGCGAATCGGTGGCATTTGCTTGACAGAACGTGTCATTTGTTTTTGTTGTGGCTGGATAAGTGTGCATGTGCGTGTGTGTGTGTTGCAGAGAGTGTATAAGTCACTGTGTGCTCTTGTGCACGAGGAGTGTCTCGCATGCTGCACGGCCTCTGATTTAATCCCTGAGATATGCAACTCAACGACAGCGGCAGATGGCTCGGTGAGCAGATTAAAATCTCAACAGCTAACCTCGCGCCAACCCAAACAGACACACTTTAAGTAAGTAAGAGGAGCTGAGACAATTACTGCACGTTTCCTAGCTCAGCCGAGGGGAAGAGGGCGGGAGGAAAGGCAGAAATGATGTTCAGATGATTTTGTTTGGCACTTAAGGAAACACAGTCACCCTAACCCATCCCACCAATCAATGGCAGAGGGAAGCGATAATAAAACCACGGGTCAAAGCTGAGGTCAAACCTCATGAATCAGCATAATTGGATGAAATATGAGTGTTATGAGAGAGTGGGAGAAGACACTAATGAGCTGGAGACTGTTTGATCAGAATGTGTAGCAGGACAAACAACTGCTCCTCTAGCCTTGCTTCATTGTTGTGGTGGGTAATGAGATGTGGGGCAGATTAAGGTTAAGGCAGCTGACGAGTAGACCTTTTACACTACAGGAATTTAACAACTCGTAACCAAGGCTTCTGCTCTGTACGCTTCTTCAATGCTTCAAACCTCATAGTTATATAGTTCACTGTGGAGAACGGTTGGAAACAAATGACCACGGCTACATGCAGCATTTCATCAAGTTCTTGCATTTGGGAAAGGGCTACAGGTATTCCTGATATCTGACTCTCTGACGATGACAAGTGTCGACAACACCCCCATCAGAAAAGACAACGGGAACAGAACCAAGCAGTCCCCTCTTCCTCATTATGCCAGGCAAAAAAAAAAAAAACTCCCTGTGAATGTAGGAGGACGGGAAAACACTGAATACCATTCTGCTGCCAGGATCAGTGCCCTACTTCCACCCATAAAACACACACACACACACACAATTGATGTGCTTCCCCCAGAGCCAACCACCACCAACTTGGCAGCGCTCTCAGAGAACAGGGTGATACCAGCCAATGCCAGTCATCCAAGCTTACAAATGATCTGTGAATCAAACTTTGTGGCCTCTAATATGGCCCGCTGCCACATCCAAACACACCAAGGTCTTCCACTTTATGAGCCGCCACCACAATTCAGCTGATAAGACTTTTATTCAGCTGATAATGCCTCCTAAAACACGGTGTTTTGGCCTTGCCTGGGTGTACCCAAGAGTAAGCAACATAGTGTCATAGGGAACTCAATGTTGCTTTGACCTAGATATTTGAAGTCAGTCCAAACGGACAGTGGACTGATTAAGTAAGACATGGTGGAAATGGTGTTGTATGGTAGCGCTGTAGACACCAGTAGAGTAAAAAAACTGCAGTTCCAATGAAGTCGTCCAAAGGGCAGGTTGGGCAGGGTGAAGTTGGGGTCGTGTTGTTCTAAGCTCCAACAAGAGGGGACAGTGGTGTCTGTTGCACGAGTTCACTGAGAGGTGAGCAAGCAGACCCACGCCATAAACAAGTCTGAAGTTTATAGCCACTATTTGGGTTTGTTGTTCCGCTGCATTCTGGCCCTGACGGCTCACCGGGGAAGGAGAGGGGGGACGGGCAAAGCAAGGGCGCCGTATAAAAACAAAGGGAAGTGTAGAAAAAAACCATGTGGCTCACAGGGAGGCCAACTGGCCACTAAAAGTTGGGGTCATTCAGAGAGCAGCTCCAGGTCAAACTCTTCAGGTCAGTCTCGCTGCCATCTTTGGTTTTGGTTGTCGCCCTGAATGCATGCAACTCTCTCCAGTCTGTTAGGGTGAGTCATTTAGTCTCTAACCACACACACACACCCAGCAGAACAAGAACAAGCAGTGTGAAGGAACATCTCATAGCTTCAAGTAAAGGACTGAAAGAAGACAGACGATAAGAAGGGAAAAGAAAAGGGAAGAAAAACAAAAGACAGGATGTTGTGGTTACGTGTGTGTGTGTGGGGGGGGGCAGCAGTTGCTCTTCTTTACTCACTGGAATCCGTCTTAATTAAAAAGGACTGGGTTTACAGTGTGTGCCCGAAGGGGAACCTGCTGCACTGCAAACATGTTCTGAAGCAAGGCAGCCATGAACGGAATGAGGTGTGGTCGGACACCGTCGAGTACTCTTTTCTTTACAGACTCCTAAGAAAGACTTCTGTTCACCATGAGAAGGTTCTTGATGTGCGAGTCGTTGCAGAACCTTTACATAGTGCAGGCTTGCATCGCAGTAAGGCCAAAGATCCACGTTAGACCGGACTGATCCTAACAATCTATGGTCGACGTGGTTTTCATCTACAGAGCCGGTCTGCTGACTGAGGCACCCTTGAAGAAGCTGTCTTTTTCCAGGTGTGAAGCTTTATTAGCAGGTGATGAGAGCCGGTTTGGACGCTGGGTACAAAACGCATGAATGAATCTGGAAACGCCTCGCTGTATATTCTTAAAATCTTGTTGCCACAGCAACCTGAAAAACCCCGTAGGTGTGTGTGTGTGCCTCCAGCTTTTGTCTAAAGCTTTGTTCATGCTCGTGCGAGACACGGTTGAGTGTCAAAAACTGCTGGGCGCGCGACCACGCAACGACTTGTGGGGCCCATGTGATCGACGCAAGAGGCGCAATGACGTCACGCTTGGTGTGTCGGGGGACAATACAAACAGAGCTGGAGGGGACGACAGATCAGTTGCTGTAACATCAATCAGTTTGTTAGTGGGATGTGTGAAGCCCCACGCCTTCTGACTGACCCTCTGACTGGCTGATCACACAGATAATATGGCTTAAAAAATAGGTTGTTCAGTCTTAGGTCCTTTAATAAGTGTGAAAGCCAAAAAAAATTGAATGAATTTGATATGTTGGAGTAATAAAAGACATCCTTTATCACTGTAAACCAAAGTCAGCCCAGGCCTGCTGTGTCACCGGGGTCAAGGCAGCCATCCATGGATGTAGGAAACACTCGCAACTCACCGTCAGTGAATGATGGAGGCAGCCAATCGCGTGGGAGAACCAGAGCCATCACCGTGGCAACCGCTAAACCCATGGCTTTTGTGGAGAAGTGTAGACTAAACTGTTGATACAGAGTCAAAGCAGACCCCTGTGTGACTGATCCTCTATGACCTGAGTCACCTGACACACACACAAAAACACACACACTCCCTCTCACACACACACACACACACACCAGAGTGCAGGGATCACTATGACCTGCCAGAAAGCTGTACACTGTTGTTGTTTTTTCGGTCAAAGTGACATCTGTTTGCTCACAGATTTGGCTAGATTTTCAGGATGTGTGAATGTGTTTGGACCTGTGACACACAAACACACACACACACACACACACACACACACACACACACACACACACCAACAGCGTGAGAAGAAGGGCAAAGACACTGTGAGTGACTCACCTCACCTGTTTGCAGACAGGCAACACTAGCCATGAGAACTGTGAATATGCGCGCGCGCGTGTGTGTGTGTGTGTGTGTGTGTGTGTGTGTGTGTCAACATGCATTTCTGTGCCTCTGTGTGCCAATATGTGCTGACTACCTTACTTTCTGGACTCAGTAACTGTGTCTCACCAGTGCCAACACACACACACAAACAGACACAGACACACACACGCGCGCACATAAAAACGTGTGTGCGCTGGCAGAGTTTTTGTGTGGGAGTTGTTTTACTGCAGGTGAGCTGCATACCACGAGCTAAGCTGTAGATGGATGGACTGATAACAGACGAGCAGGTACGGGCATGACACACACACACACACACACACACGCACACACACACACAGATGTGGAATGATGAACAACAAAGAAAGATTCGATGCAGCTGCCTATAGAGCAGACTGACAAGAAAAAAGAGCACTTTGATGTAGTCTAAACATTCGCTTTCACACACCTGCAGACACACACACACAGACACACACAGACACACACACCAATCAAGGAAATGGCAGAGTACTAGCAGCAGCTGACCTTTCATTCACTTCAATCTGTTAAATAAAATGCACCCCATCAATCTGGCTTTGACACCACTAACATACCTCATCTCACATTCACACACACACACACGCACGCAGACAGACACACATGATCAATCACATGCCATCGTGCACTAATGCACCTCATCTTTCATTCGCGGAGAGGAAAAGGCATGAATAAGCAGCGGCTCTGTTCACGCCGAAACGTGGGATTAGTGTTAACTGAAGTGAAGCTGGCGTCGGGTCTGAGCAGGACTTCAGGCAGCAGAGTGAAGCGATTACAGCGCTGTTTCCACTCAGGGTGGAGAGTCTGCGTGACGCTGCATGTGTTAGACCGTGTTCGGACGGTTTGGAATACGTGCGGCGTGCTGCAGACACATCTCGGCCGGTACGAGAAAGTGGTTGAAGGTCCAATTTGGCGGAAGGTCAACGAGAATTTAGAGACAAAGTCACAGTGTAGAATGAACTGACGTCCGGCGGTGTGGTTGCTGGTTGCAACCGCCTCACCTCACCCTCTTTCCAAGCGCCGCAAAAAAGTCAGAACTTGTCCAGAGCCACGTTAGTTTGTCCAGTCTGGACTGCTGTGGAAACATGGCGCTTCAACATGGTGGACTGATAACTTCATTTACACTACATTATCTGACATATCCTGTAAACAGAGACCCCCCAACGTGTACACAATGGACATTTAGTTTGAAGACTGCTTTTTCCAGTCATGTTCTCAGTTGTACTGTCATGAACTGATGTCGGGCTCTACATGTCTGTTTTGTAGTCAACAAAAGAAAAAGAATCTTCTAACTCATCCGTCCTGAAATGAAAAGCTTGTGTTGGCAGTGTGACATGATGAGCCAATAAAAAAAAAGTTAATAGAATTCATTGGATTCACCCTCTCCATTAGCTGAATAATTTGAATTTTGCATAATGTACTGTTGAGTCTGAGTGCCATGGCTCATGCAAATGCCTCCGAGCTCTCAGACGTGAAGCGATGGCAGTAACATCGCCGTAACAAGTCTGTTCTGATATCGGTTATTGGCAGCTTCGTTCCTGTACGAGCCTTTCTAAACTCGCCTGTCAAAAGCTTCTCAGGAAACTTCTCGGCTGCGCTTTTTATTTGGATGCGACTCTCTCTGTTCACCCGCTGACGGCAGAGGCTGTTGCTGCTGTCTGTTTTGGTCGACTGCACATATACTTTCTGTCTGTTGTGTCTTTCTCTCTCTGCGATTCCACACCCTAAGAATTCTTGGAATCGAGTTTCCCTTGTTATCCCCCCTCCTCCTCCTCCTCTTCCTCCTCCCCGTCCCTGCACATGCTTTTTTTTTTTTTATTCCTTGTACTAGTCAAGTCTGGCATGGTCTGTGTTTTTCACCATAGAAACCGACATAACAGACCAACACAGCCAAGCTCAGGCTCAGCAAACAGAGACCAAATAAAATCCATCATTCAGTTGGTGTGCGCGAAAGCCTTTCCCCTCTCTCTCCCTCTCTCCCTCTCTCTCCCCCCTTCAGGCACTCACGCCTTATTTTAGAGCAGTTCCAGCAGGACAAGGAGGGTGGTGGGCTTGAATAAAGTTTTGAACACAGACGTCATTCGGCAAGTTGCCTGCTGAAGGCAATAAGCATTTCAACGTGCAAGAATTATAATCCAAATATGCATGAAGAAACTGCAGCAGAGCTTCCAAAACATTACTGCAAAAGCAATAACGTGCCCGACCATATAATAAGATCTTTAGAAGATTCCTATAATGCTTGTTTTCATGATGACTGCATCACCTGGTGAGACATGACATGATGTGCTGCAACATTTTATGATGTAGTTTGATGATTCTTTTCATCGTCAAATTATCCTGAGCAGCTGCCGGAGAGCCGTCTGCAGCGCTGCACCTTCCCAGCACATAAACACAACTAAACCTACCGATCTGATCCTATTCTTATGATGTAATCCCCTAAAATGTCGGATATTTGTTTTAGTTATGTAAGCCCTCGGCCCGTCCAAACCCTCCACTGGGTCTGCCAGATGGAACAAATGACGAATCTCAGACGTTTGGCGTTTTCTGGCCAGAGAATCGGGGGAGGGCTGACTTCCAAGCCATTTCCTAAGACGCAAACTGTTCAATGAAACCCACACGTATCAGAGAGCGTCTGAATCTGTGGAAAACAACAGCAGATAAAAGAGGCGAGTGCGTGCGCACGCCGTGGGTTCTGCTTTGGTTTCTTTTTTTTTTTTGTTGCTGCAAGTGGGGAGGAAGCACATGCAGTAATGCCAGTGTAACCATCAAATTATTGCAGATTATTGTAAGCTGCCAAAGGCTTTGGGGCTGCAGGTTTCCCGAAGCCAACTGTAAGACTTTTTAAGACCTCATTAATGCTGGAGGATATCGAATTTAAGACCAATTTGAGAACAAAATGGAAGGAACAAAGCTGATGAAATATGGCTCTATGGCCATGTATGTGCCCGCGGAGGTTTTTGAAAAAGTTTTGGCACGGACAGAAAAAAAAGTAGCTGCTGGTGAGCAGGCAGCACGGAGGAAGAACATGAAGACCTTTCAACGAGATCCTGGAACATTTGAAGTATGTTGAAGTATCAGAAATGAGACACACTGATCAGAGAGGGCATATATTACACACACACACACACACACACACACACACACACACACACTGTCAGCTGACATTGGCCAGCACCAGGCCAATCGGCCGGCCGTCTGTCGCTCTGGACAATCAGCCCCACTGCCCTTAGCCAACCCCATGGCCCCATGGGATATCTGGGCAGAGAGAGGGGGTGAGGGAGGAAGGGAGGGAGGGAGCACCGATGGCGGCTATAGGAAAAGTGTACGTGACACACAGACAAGAGCCAGAGAGAGAGAGACAGACTCTGGCAGAAGACGTCACACTCTCTCTATCAGCTGTCTCTGGACTCCGTCAGCTGTCTGCTAAGCGTCTCTCTTTCTCTCTCTCTCTTTGCACATCCTTTAACCTCCATCGCTCAAGTGTCGTCTCCTCGCCCTGTCTGTGCCTGTCAATTTTTAACCCGGCGCTCTGACACAAAAACCCTGCAGCTACCATTACTCACTAACAATCCTTTAAAACATGGAACAAGAGCTGTGGGCCTGGAAATGTTCCCGGCTAACATGTTTGAGATGCTGCTTCCTGATATGATTATTTAGTTACATCCATATTATTCCATCTTAACAAACATGTTTTATTACAGTGGGCTGCACAAGACAGTACGAGCTCTTTTCTCTCGTCCACATACCTCCCACCCTCATTTCCCCATCCTCTGCAACCATGACACAGTTACATAATTGCGTTTGGTAAACTATGTGACAACCCCCACCACCTCCTCCTCCTCCTCCTCCTGCTCCTCCCCCTCGACTCTCTCCAATCTCACATCGCACTCATCTGTTATGTCTGAGGCAGAGGAGACGAGATTCCCAGACAGACTTATCACAGTCTGTTTTGTTACTGCGCTGTGGAACACACAGTTACTTTTATCTGTTCCTTCAAAAGGAGAAGGGAAAAAAAAAAAAAATCCTCCCAATAAAAAGATTGAATTTTTGTCGCCGTTTCAATGCTGAGAAACTCCAGATAAAGTCGGCCCAGCTGTAATCTGGTTTTATCAGCGGGGCACAATGCTGCAGGACTCCTCGTATCGGTTGTGTGTGTGTGTTTGTGCACGGTTTCCTCTTGGTGAGCTCATTGTTTTTTGGAGCGCTCTGGCTTTATCAGTGCCGGGGACTTGGCCGGCCTTCTGCTGTTTGGTACAGATGCTACAACACTGGACAGCACACGCCTAACCTACGGACGGACAGTACACTTGAAGACCCGATGCACAAAAACCACTCGAGCTGACTTTGGGTCCGACTAATTGTTGGTGAAATGATTAGCGTTGGTTGAATTAGGGATAACATGGAGGGGTTATTGAACAAACTTGCATGTTGACTTCAATATTTAGTGTTGGCAGCTGTCAATTGTATAATTATTACTCATCAATGAGCAGATATTGATTCACGTTGGCCCCAGGCAGTCGATACAAGGGGTTCTGATGGAGTGGTGACAGCCCTGTCTGATGCAGTCCTGTAACTTCTCGTGTTAACTGTTCTTGACACCTTTTGTTCTGTTCAACATAAAGGCTGCAAGTTTTTAAAAAAGTCAATCTTCTGGAGGGCTGATCTGTCCACTGGGACACCTCCAAAGGTCGTGAACAGAGCTTAAGTCGGAGAGCAGAAAGAGAGAACATCTGTCTTTCTCTTAGAGGACGAGGGAAATAAAAGTGCTGTGTCCAGAGTCCAGAATGTACCAGTTGGAACTGGCAGGCCTGGAGATTTTCCACAAGCTGCACTTCCCTGAGAGGTCTCCCTCTTTCCTCTCTCCACAACTCTCTCTCTCTCTCCATTGTACAGTCTCATCATTTTGTCTTCCCCAAGACAACATGTGAAGATAAGCCTCACACACCCACACACACACACACACATACACACAAAAGGAGGCTGTGGAGGAAAGAAAAGGAAATGGGATGTATGAGGCCAACGTGGTAGCAAAAAGAGGAAACGGCCATTTCCTCCACATCCCCGCTCTCTTTATTTTGTCCTGTCATGTGGGAGAGAGACTACAGTTCAACAGCAGAGAGGGGAAAGCAGGAAGACAAAAAAGCAGAGGCAGAAAATATCACAACCGAAGGAGAAAGGGGGAGGGAGGGAGAAGAAAAGCACAAGAAAAATAAAAAATGTATCGAGAGCTGAGGCAGGCAGGAAGCTGCCCATGGGCTTAAGTGCAGGGAAATTAACATCAAACTGTGTTTAGCTCCACTGCTCGCCACAAACAAGGGGCCTGGCCTCTTCCTCTGCGTCTCTGCTGCCTATAAAAAATACATATCAAGAGGAAGGGTAATGTCTCGTCGCTGCAGCTGATGTGAAACCACGCACTGGTTTGCACTTCACAGAGAATACGTTACTACGAGGTCAGAGTTTAAAATGTAAAAGGGAACGGGCACGGCATGGACTGCAAATAGAGCTGGTGAATTAGAAGGAAGCTGAGGTGCTAATGGACCAAGACTAATAAGGGCACTTAAGTCAATTAGGGGGTAGTACAACTATCATCCCTCAACTGCCTTCATCCCTTCGTTCGTCTAATTTTATGTTCCTCTGCGCAGCCAACAGCTCCGAGTTATTTAACTGGATTAGTCATGAAAAATGACTTCCAACACTACAGTGTGTAGGACTGCTGTTTCAGCCAACAATGGACAAGTACATGTACCTGTGTGCGATGGAAAGAAAGAATCAACCACTGCAGTTGCACTGCAAAACATGTTGCTTTGCTCACGACCACCATGTGACCACATACACTGAACCGAGGTCTGTGCAACCACAGTTGGATCTGAAAGATCTGAAAGCGAGTTCATTGTGTGTGTGTAGAACAAAGTCCCCCCAACATGATCTGACCAAATCCCCTCCTAGGTACTGAGGGTTGGAGGCGGGGAGGGTGGTGGGCGGTGGGGCTTAAGTAGGCAACCACACACTGGTGAGTCTGCGCTGGGCCGTAGTGAGCAGCGACGCCGATCGATTTCATTGCGTAGATTAGATTTGGGGAGTGCACTGGGATGAGTGTGATGGTGCTTTGAGTGAGGGGGGTGGCAATCATCAGGCGCCTGGGTTGGTCTTTTGGAGTCTGACACAGCCAATACACGCACACATAACACACACACACCACAGAGGCTGGGGGTGTGTGGTGGGGGGGGGTGGGGGGGGGGGGTTGGGGGGGGGCGATATCAAGGCTGGCTGGGGGGTGCAGTTAGGCAGCTGTTAGCGTTTCAGAAAAAATTAGCACCAGGTTCAACTGTAAACAATGAGCTCATTCTTTCTGCTAGAGCCCAACACACCACATCTGTTTTGGAACAAGCAAGTCTTATTCAAGGGCCCACACTGAGGTAATCCACTCCCCCTGTAAAAACCTCACTGAGAGAGAGACAGAGGACCTTAAAGTCATGTAATGTCCTGCAACGCTGTCAGTGAGAACTCTAACGTGCGTGACTAGCATGTATACTTCACCTGCACATGGACCACTGAAGAGATGAAGATTAATATTAATGAGGACTATGTATGGAAAGACTTCCTGTGTACTTAGAGCACAGAGCATGATGCAGGGCTTCATCAAATGTAAGAGACGAGCATCCTACCAGAGGACACGGTCAGCCTCTGCCTAAAACCAACATCTTCACAGATGTCACCTTGACTTTCAAGTCATGGTTCTGAGTTTCTTTGAATCTGTTAAAACGGTGTACAAACTACATGAAGGATTTGGTTACGGTTATGGAGAGAGATCCATGTTTGGCTTTTAAAACTAGTTCTTTAAAGGGAAGGGCTCATCAGGGAAACTTTTTGGTTGGTCGATGAGCTACTTTTGTCAGGGCGAGGCAAGGATTTTAGTCACGGTTAAATGAAATCCCTGACCAATGAAATGATCGAATGTGAGATCAAACACCAGTCTGTCAAGGCAAAGTTACACACACACACACACACACCTCTACTCTAAAATCAGTGTAAAGATCACGAGTCATTTCCAGGTATTTAAACAAATGACAGACGCTGTAGTGTCTCTGCGATGGTGGCAAACCATCAGTCACTTGCATGTATTATAAAAAAAATCAGCCTGAAATAATTAGCAATGATTTGTAATTAAAGGGCTAACAAACAGAATGTGACTGATCCCTTAGGTTCCTCTGTAAATCTTCTAATTTATAATAATATAAGACTCTATAATACTCAGCCCTTCTGTCTTGAAGGTGCTTTGTGTACGGAGCACATATCGTGTTTTGTGTATGGCTACATAAAGGAGCTTTCACTATAGGGCTGAGGCAGGATGACAACGCCTAGGAGGGAGACGGTGGGTGACTCAGAGACACATCTATAGCTGCTGTACATAGGTCAACCTTTAAGTCTTCTATAGCAGCATAGAGCATATGGAAGCTATAGCAACCACTGGACATGTTCAGGAGTTGATCCAGAGAGGCGGAGGTCAACCTTCACCATCAACACATTACTATCTGCAACAATGTGACTAACGTTTCTGTTGTAACTTTCAACCTTTCAATTAAAACAGACTGAAAGAAGAGTAGGTGTGATGGTGTTGGTGGAGCCCGAATTAGAAAACGAGTGTCGAAAGGACTTGTTTCTCCTCACGGTCTTTAGTCATGTGCTTCGTGTGTGTGGCTGGCAAGAGGGTCAAACAGACAAGAGGAGCAGGTGGCACCCAGGTGGGTGCTGCCGGGTTGGTGGGTGAGGATCGGTGGGCGCTGCCCTTTCACGATCCACGTGCCATCTGCCTCGGATGACGGTGACCGAATCCTGGCGACAAAGAGAGGGAGGAGCGACGGAAGGGGGAAGACTGCACCACCGCGTTAGAGAACATACAGCCCGTCTGCACCGCCCGTCCTGTAGCAGCAGCTCTGACAGACTTGGCTCCGGCTCTCGTAGTAAACCACACTACTGGTTTTTTTTACGGCTGTGATATCATGCCAGCGGTGCCTATATTACTGGCGGCAATAAATTTGGTGAGCTTGATTCGAGTCCAGCTCGTTTCAACTTACACAAACCTACATCTGTTTCGCAGCACAGAGTAAAGTGGAAGGATTGGCCCCCGTCTCCATAGAGACTTGATGTCACACTCTGCCAATTTAATTTGGCATACCAATTTATGGAATAGTTAATTGCAACACTGCTCTATTTAACAGTCAAATGAGCTCTGGAAGATGTCCTCGGTCTTGTGACCTTAGAAATGTCATATATTTTAATCAGAGCTGGGAAGTGGCTTGAGCGATAGTTCAGCGCGCACGCCGTCCTCTGTGAGAAAATTCTATTTTGTGTCGAGTTTTGACAAATGTAGGTTGTTTTGTTTTTTTCTTTGCGATCTCTTCTGCAGCTCTTACATGAAACCAGGATGAATGAGGGGGGCCAGGATGTCCACGCAGCCTGCTGCTGGCAGCTCATGATTATAAAGGGTCTGCCACACCTGGCTTTCTAGTTAAAAAAAAAAAAAAAAAAGGGAGACTGGCAGAAATAAAAATGGGGGCTTGTTGCAGTGCTTAAATGCGTCTCGGCTTTCTCCGTCTTCCTCCCATCGGAACGAGAGAGATGGGGGGGGGGTGAGCTATTTACGAGGAAGGTCATGCTGAGAGGGCATGGCAAGGAGCCAGCAGTCTCTCTCCTCCTCCTCCTCCCTCCCCATATCTGTCTTTTATCCTCTCCACTCTACCTCTCCTCCAGTAACCCTCTGAATGCTAAAATCGACACTTTATTTTGGGACTGAACCTGTAGGTAGTGGATGTTTTGCAGCGGTATTCAGCAGCTTCCAAAGTGCCAATCATAAGTACATTTACAGAAGATGGCTGGACCATGTATAGTCAATGTTCTCTTGAGGACATAATTAAGGACAGTCGCCTCAGATACGTGACGATCAGACCAGACTAAGGAGGGTCCATGCAAGCGAAATCCCTGATAGGGCTGATTTGATCAAGGGTGCGTTTGATTGTTTATGAGCTTTTCCACAATTCAGGTTAATGATCAAGAGCTGAAAGTTAATGATCGACCTGAAATCAATCTTCACAGCTCGCAGAGTCTGCCACTGATCTGCTCTGCTCTTGTAAAAAGGCAGCACATCATACACAGCTGTTTGAGGACAAGCCTTTCTCCTCTTTAATGACAGGTCGGCTTAACTGCTCTTTACTGCTTCTGTCTCTTTTTCCTCTCCTCTCTTCACGTTACTGTCAGGCTTGCTGTAGTCTTGGCTGTTATAAAATATGTGACACTCTATCGGGTTTTAAAGGCCCACTGAGTCTATTTGGCAAAAGTCAAATAATTCAGAAAATGTCTGAATACCTGAATCACATCGAACCGCTGCAGAGAATCATCAACATATCAGTCATCGACAGTCGAACCCTGATGTGCTCGTTCTCTCTCTTGTCATGTCCTTGTACCTGCAAGCCTCAGCCCCCCCCTCCACCACACACCACACACACACACACTCAAAAACTCAAGAGAGCACTCTCCAGCAGGAGTAGGCAGCAACAGAAGCAGAAGAGGGTTAGATTGGGTGTGAAATACGCTCTGCGACTTTGAAACGAGGAAAAAGCACTGTGGCATCGCCGGCGTAGCGGGCGAGCGAGAGCACCTAGTCGAGGGCTCTACCTTTGATGTTTAATTTAGAGGGGGGTGGGCGGGTGGGTGGGTGAGGGGAGAGATGTTGGAAGTGTTGAGTGTGCTGAAACTCCACTGTTCCCCATCAAAGGCTTTGGTTTGCCTCTCCTTTCATTTATTCACCAAAAGTGATAAAGGAGTCCACAGGCTCCTGGAGGGGTGGGTGAATGAGGGAAGGAGGGAGAGAGAGAGAGAGAGAGAGAGAGAGAGAGAGAGAGAGAGAGAGAGAGAGACAGAGGAGAGAGAGAGAGAGAGAGCATTTATAAAAGGAGGTGGAGGCTCGAGCCGAATCGAAGCCGTTCTCTCCTTTATTTCCTCCCTGGTCCTCTTTTCCTCTGATTTCCCCTTTCTGTCTTTATCCCCCCCCCACACACCTCTCCTCTCCTCTCCTCTCCTCTGCTGGGGAGTCCTTCCTCCTCCTTTCTGCTCACTGAGTGAGAAGTGGAGCTGTGTGCCAGGCGGAGGAAGCAATTAAAAATTAATGGAAGCTGAGTGATAGAGAAACCTGCAAGGGCGTGCCGCCCACCACACACACACACACACACACACACACACACACACAGTTTCCCTCCTCTTTTGCTGCACCCTCTGTCTCTCCCCTCCTTCAGCTCCTCTTCACCTCTCTGCGCTTCAGTGTCTCTGTTGAGGTGAAATAGAAACACAGAGGCCGAGCACAGACGCCCGCTGTCTGATGGCGGTTCCGGTGGTTTGGTGCAATTACAGAGTTTCCTGTTCAAGTGCGGCATCGAGTCAAACACATTTCGTCACGATAAACACAAAGTTTCATATCATGTCTGATCTCGTCCAGAGCGGGCCTGCAGTGTGCAGATGTGGACGGTGTTTAGTCAGTGTGTTCAGACTCAGAGAGTCACTCTCTTACACTTTGCACTTCAGCCTGGAGTGTAGACTAAACAAAATCAACTGTGGTGCACGTGAACAAACAAAACGGCGGCCGTGCAGTCAAAACAAAAGTGTGTGCATCTGGTTCGGATGGTCGCTTGTCAACAGCACTGCCCCGATCTCCTGCAGCTGGTCACCGTCATCTGATTGGCTGCCCTGTTGCGTATCACTGGGTGCGTTTATCACGTGGTCGAAAACTGAACAGCAACATGCAAGAGCCTTCATCTGGCACGAACGCCGTGCATGCACTGACAGTGAGTAAACTGGCATCATGTTGGCTGAACGTCACCACGCGTGCGTCATGAAAACTCATACTGCATCGTGTGTGTGTGTGTGTGCACTGCTGTCAGCCTGTGGACGTCCACAGACATGTCCGCACCAACACAACTCTCTTTGGTTCTGCTGACCTCAGTGACCAGCGTCTCCATATATAATGTCTCTAAAGAAGCTATATATAAATGTATATATACATACACATATACTGTAGCTCAGGGGTCCCCAAACTTTTTTCGGTGCGGGCCACATCAACTTGCCTTTCTGTGAACGGAGGCCGGGGTCAGTCTATAACTGAAATGATATCAGTCCCACCAGGAGTGGGCCTAAAATGCCTGATGTTGCATGAGGTTTTCAAAAAATTGCAGTCAAAGTTGCTCTGCTTTTTACATTTTTGTTGCGGGAGGAAGTGAAGGGTGCGATAAGTTGCGATTTGACAGTCGCGGAGAGGGCGCAGCGAGCACTAAATCCACGGGCCCCGGGAAGCGGCGAGGTCCGGGCAGGAGGGCGCTGTAAAGCTCGCGGTAAATAAGGTAGATTTTAATTAGAATGCCAAGCTTAATCATTAAGTGTGGATATTTTATAATAGGAAAATGCAATTTTAAAAAATAGGCCATGTTTAGAGGGATTGTTTGGGATCGTTAAGTGGGCCACTCCAATTGTTTAGGCGGGCCGGATGTGGCCCGCGGGCCGTAGTTTGGAGACCCCTGCTGTAGCTGATATACGTTATATGTTCAAACAGGACAGAAAATAATAGAATAACCACGTGTGATTGGTTTAGTGTGTCGTGTGCTGGCTGTGGTTGTGAACTTGTTTCAATGAATAATGGGGCTGATGGAGGTTTTGTGTTGGACTGAAGGTTTCCTGGCGTGTTCTGGAGCGGAGGTGGCCCATCTCACTCTCCACATCATAAAACTGTAACACGCTTTAATACGCAGCCAGAGTCTTGTGTAACGGGGCCTTGTGAGTGGTTTGGCAGCGGTGAGGCTGCACTAATGAGCCGTTACAGGTTTGTTTCTGTGACAATGTGTTCAATACTTGTTGAGAAATAAGCGACAACCAGCTCAGCGGTATTGATGTGCTCGTCATGTGCGAGCACCTCGTCTCTCTCCGGTCCTGTTCGTCCTCAGTGAAGGACCTGACCTCTCACCCTCATCCTGGGCTAGCCCCTATCTCTCTCACACACACACACACACACACACACACACACACACACACATACACACACACAGGAAGCCCTCAGGGTGTAGCGGCTACGCTATCAGAACTCATTTGCATTCTGAAGGGGTGGGGGTGGTGGTGTAGCCCATGCTACACCACACACATATAGAACCACCCTGACCCTTGACCTCCATGCACTCCACCCCCCTTCCCCTCTTGGTCTCCCACATCCAGCAGATGAGCTGATGCATTTATTCCCCAGAGGCAGACGACTGGGCCTTTGTTTCTGAGAGAAGACCGCCATGCACAGTGAGCAGAAGAACATCCACAAAGAGAAAAAAAAAGTGAACTTTGTTCCAGTGCAGAGGAGGTGACTTCAGCAACCTCCACCCACAGACCAATACACTGGAAGAAACAAAGCATCTCTCCTCTCAGGTACACACGTGAACTCAAGTTAACTCAATGTGGACGTCTGTCCACCGTCCACTCTGTAATCATGTCCTAATAAGCATTTTAAAAGGAGCACTCAGTGTTTCGCCCATGAAGATCGGCTTACACTGCTCAGCCAGTGAAAACAGTTGTATAATGTCTTCAAGTTTAAAATTGCTATTGAGTTTTTGAATCCAGCATTTCTGACCCACACAAAGGACTAAATGTCATGTTGGCCTCTGCTGCATCGATCGGTCTGTGGATTGAATTTGCACAGTGAGGTTTTTTTTGAGGGTTTTTCTGTTTTCCATCCTCAGTGAAGAGCACACTCCATCTGCTGAGGAGGGCGTGAAGCAAAAGGAGAGGCGACCTTCAGATAAGACTTCTTTGTCAAGGAATGAACCCTCAAACCTAACACCCAACGTTTCACAGGGCGGTCAGCGTGCAGCTAAAATAAGGATTACTGAGTTGCAAGGCAGAAAACCACTATTAATCAGACGTGTTGGCAGAACTGGCTCTCTGAGCTCTGTGGCTGCGAGGAGCTCTGTGGAGCAGGTGATGCAAACTGAAGGTCTGCGGCGAGAAAAAACTTGTAAGACACGGGGCTGAACAAAGCTGTGCTGTGCACACACACACACCAACACACACACACACTTTTTAGGTCGCAGCATGCAACGCTGCAACGTGGAACATAGCAGAAGCATGTGGTTACACCCTACTCCATCTCACAGAGGCCTGTGGTGGGCGGCCATTTTGGTTAAACCCACGTCGGTCTACACTGGGGGTTTTAATACCGCACCCTTCCCCTCCCCTCCCCTTCCTCTCCCCAACAAGCTGCAGCTCCTCCCTCCTGTAAAACTAGCAGACAAATCTCAGTTTACAACGTCTGAACGCCGGTCGCTGCTGCTGCAGCCGGGAGGAATGACAATCCTGCAGCACGTGTAACGTGACAAACCTGGACTGAGTGTGTGTTTCTGTGTGTGAGAGGCAGCAGTGTTTCTGGAAGACAGACTGAGAGAGAAAGTGTGAGGAACTACGGGCTGACACTCACCTGTAACAGCAGCAGCAGCAGCAGCAGGAACACAGCAGGACCATGCAAAAGAAGGACAAAAAGAGTAAAGTTAGTCAAATCATCTTCAGACAATCACAGCTCACAGAGTGAGGATCATCTTAACTTGACTTTAATTGAAAGGATCCTTGTTAGAACACGTTATTGTTCCCCTCGGTAGCTCTCATGACAACAAAGGTGAAAGGTGAGGTGAGACGGGCGGCTGTCGCTCTCTCGGTAGTGTTTTTATATTTTTCCTGCGCTTGGCTTGAATGACACGGTGTAGAGGGGGCGGAGGCGGGCGGAGGGGAGGAAATTCCAGACAGCCTCATTAAAGCGCAGTAATTGTTTTGCGAACAGCAGCTCATAAAAAAGACCCTGCTGCACCATCTCTTCCTATAAAAAAAAAAGGCAAGCGGGTATGGGAGGGGGTTATAGGGGTACAGGACAAGGGGGGACCCCAACTGTGGAAGTGTTGGTGGAGGAGGTGGAGGTGAAAAAGGGGATGGGGGTGAGTGTTTGGGGGGAAAACACACCACATGTTTCCTTGCTTCCATCTTTTAATGCAACTACATGCTTATGGACATTGATATCACACGGCATCTCCGGGTATCTTCACTCCAGAAATATCAGCACTGGTTGCAGTAGCAGCCTTCTAAACACCCTTTTAACCCTCCCACCCAGTACCCACACACAGCAGATACCTACACGTGTGTGAGCACTAATGATTACTCATGCATACAGAGTGCAGGCACCCACACAGATTAGAGAAAACACAATACGCCGGCTAACTCCGCCATGACTCCATCTTCTCTGTGGAGAGGTTGTGACCCCCCCAGTGCACTGCCCCACTTCTTTCTTTTGAGTTTTTCTGGATTTGTGTCTCGCAGAGGCCCGCTGACATCGCTCTCTCAGCACATAGCCAGAGGCCTGTAGGCATAAAGAAAAGCCTTCTCCTTCATTGCACCACCTAATGAGGTAATAAGGGTGAAGCTTCACCAAATGTGTTTGTTTTTCACACCCGGGCCCTGCTAATTGCCTTCTCCTGCAACCCCACAGTTTGCATAATGATGCCAGTTGACAAACTACTCTTCCTGTGCTAACGTTGACTGAGGCCATGTCAGCATTATGTTGGCTAAATTTAAACGTGTTCCTCTTGCAGCGATTTAAAAAACAAAACGAGTTGTGACTGGGTGATCCCAGTAAAAAAACCTGTTTCTCGGTGTTGCAGAGTGAAAACACAGTTACTCTGCGTCCTGTGCCTCAGATTCTACGCTCACTCTTCGCGAGGTTGAATGCAACATGTGTGTGGAAGAAAAGAAACAATAGCAGATGAGGGCAGTTGAAAATATGAGGTGGAGAAATCCCTCAGTGGGTTTCACTTTCACATGGTGATTAATCACTTAAGAAGATTGCACCCCCCCCCCCCCTCTGTCCTGCTTGCTCATAACAGGATTGGTGTGGCTAATGTCTCCCCGCTTAACATATTTCAAGCCCTCACTGAAAAGTGACACGTTTTCATGTGAAAAGGCAGAAGAATCGCAAAGACAAAAGACAGATGAAAGTTCTTGACTTTCTCTTCTCTCTGGGTGGGGTGGGGGTGGGGGTGGTGGCGTTGGAGGGGCTGTGCTTGGCTTCCCCTCTCTCTGCATAGCTCTGTGTAGTCAGAGGGAGCTTGCAGGGGGTCCCCACTTTCTCTGCGGCTAAAGGGATTAGCTGTAATTGGGACAAAAGCACTGTCCTGGAGCTTTTCTCGGCCCTGGGCCGCCCCTCTTTAGCAGTCCGCTAACTACAGTCAGCTCCACTGCAGGCATCTTATCTGTTCTGACTAGTCAAATTTGTTCTGCTTGGAGGACTTCTGAATTCCAGTAGCTTCAGACTCATTTAGACTCTGGAAAGAATCCTTCAGTGGTTGAGGGTACATATCAGACTGGACGAACCGTTTCATTTATCTGTGACCTTTCCACTGGCCCGGCTGTTATTTCTGCCTTTTTTCTGTTCTGGTGGTGCTGAGAATGCTCATATGTTTCCTTTCTCACTCTCTTATCTGACATGTCTGTGAGGCCTCGCCGCCTATGAAAGTGATGCCACTAAGACTGGGTGTCGAGGGGCTGGGGAATTGTCAGAAAGGCGGAAGACGCTGTGGAGACTCGCGACCGTAGAAAAAGCCCGTTTCTGCGCATTATCTATTTTAAGTCTCGTACAGCAGTTCTTCACTGTCGTCAGCCGTTTTTGCTCGGAGGAAAAAAAAAAGAAACTGGATGCGTATTGAATATTGCAGCGACATCCTCCATGTAACCTTCAGCATGCATTCTGCTGCAAGAAATCAATAAATGATGAAGGAGGGCAGGCCACTTGGCAGGATAGCACATTTATGAAGATCCTTCGGTCACTGACACAACTGTTGCACCCCTTACAGGCTTACACCATCAGTGCTCCTCGCGAAGAAAGGAAATTCTTAGCTGGAACAAATCAAACGGATGCAAACTCCTGACCTTCTCTAGCTCTGAGGAGGAATTAAACTGCAGTCTTAAAGTGGGGAGCAGTGGGGGGCAAAACAGAAGTCCTACGTCTCACCCCCAGAGAACCCCATTAAACAGTACAAAAGTCAGGCTTACTGGGCTGACTTTATGGCTACCAGATGGCATGGTCTGCCTGTGAACTAGCCTCCACCCCTGTAAAACAGTGACCAGTTGACCCTGGAGCCATATAAACCTGGCATCTAAGACAACAAGGCTCCAGCCATCGAGACATGTCGCTCCGGTCAAGTCACCTGAGGAGGCCGGTTTATCGTTTAAACTTGCTCCCCCCCGGCATATTAATTTCCAGTCACACTTTATGAGGGTACGACGGCTGTGCAGTCAAAGATCCTGTTGGCTTGTAATCATGAGCATTCGCCTTGATTCAGATATAACGTGCAGCTGACAGATTTTTACAGAATGCAAACTTTCAGCTTTCAGTGTTTGTCATAGAAGACGTCTCCTTCTCGTTCTGCGGTGTTAAATAGCTCAAGCGGCCCTGTAGTCATGTGATTACAGCACTCTGCAATTTGGTTTGCACCTATTAGGAGCCCTAATGACACCCACTGATAAAGAAGTGTATTTGACACAAGACATGCCTCTGAGGGCTCATTTCTAGGTGTCACAGAAGGTTCACGACCCTCCGCGACCCCACTACGAAACATCCAAGCCACCTCTTGACTGACTTTACGGTCTGGACCACTGTAAAAATAGAACAAAAAAAAAGGGGGTGGTGCTGGGGGTGTTTACGTCTGGCCTTAAGAAACGCGGGCTCACTACACAAACACTATCTTGAGAAGTAATCAAGGGAGGGACACTTAAAGGCTTAATGGCCCCAAATGTCTTTTAATGACCAGAAGTCACAGCCCTTCTTTACGTCCTGGGTTTTAACAGCCAGAGAGCCTGGGCCACAGACAGGTCACACAGGGGTCAGGTTGAATAACATGCCGGCAGAAAGTTTGGGCTGCACCCAGAGCAGCTAACGGCAGCGTAGGCCGCTCGGGTAGGGGCCGAGGGGAGGTTGAAACTGATCAAGCAAGAAAGAAGTTGTTGTGGCTTCTGAGAGGGGAGTTTGTTCGAGCAGAGGAGGCGTGCTGTGGCCAGAATATTCAAGGCCAAGTGTACATCCAGAGGAAAAACTACTAATAGTAGTGTTTACATAATGGATTCCTTTGCAGAGCGAGCAAATGAGGAAACTGTGGTTTGGGGATGGTGTCAGGCTCTGCTGTTGGGTAAGATATGATCTGGCTGTGTGGCGTTTAGCATCAATAAAGGTAGGGGATCCACCCCGACCTGACCACTGACCACGAGACAAAGTGAAAAAAAGGAACCAGGACGACTCTCTGAGTCGATGATCTGTCTGTTCATGTCGTCACGCTCTCTTTTGTCCAGCCTGTTCTCCTCATTTCCCTCCTTTCCTCTCACATCTGGAGAGCAGGACTGGTTTTCCTGCCATTCCCCACACACACACACACACACACACACACACACACACGCTGACGTCATGCAGATCGCTCTGCCTGATGGGAAGCATATGAGCTGAGAAAGGAACATTGGAGGAAGGGGGTGTTGTCACCAGAACACACAAGTTATCTGCCAGAACTCGACTGAAACTCAGTTTTTCCAGGACTTTTTTTTTTCTTATCATACAAGCTGCTGCTGCTGCTGCTGCTGCTTTAAGACAGACGGACATCACATTGTTCCCCTGCTGACTGCAGTGTAATCCCAATCTCTAGACCAGGTAGATACAGGTGTTGCTTCAACTTAATTAAGTTTCTGTCATGCTCGCCTAGGCCAATCTGCACTGTGTGTCATTCTAGTTATGCCTCATGAAGCAGGCGTTACTGGCACTGCATGTGAAACTTGCAAAGCAGTGCAGGGGAGATGCTGAAGGACTCTTCTTGGCTCCGCAGGAACAATTGTTGCCTCCCCACTATTCATTGGCTAACACTTTCCATGGCTGCGCCCATACGTGAGCCAAAACAAATCCCCCTGCGCTGCTCTCTGGTGCCGCTCTCCTCTGTTTGGTTGTTTGCCACGACCAGCGCCACCACTATAATCACTCCTCCACCAGGAGCCAAAATGGTTGCCATGAAGGAAAAAGAAACACAGAGGAAGAAGAAAATAATACAACTGGAAGCAGGAGGTTTGCTGGCAAAAGTTGCACCTGGTCTGTTATTGATTTTTCCTCATTATTACAAGCTGCTACCAAGAAACAATTAGACCTCTTAGATATTATCTCCAATTTATTATTTCTGGAAGATCCCTCCTGAACTGTCTTGTTTCATATGACTGAAACACAGAATCTGATCTTCTTATCCTCTTTCCTCTTCTGTATTCTTGGTCCATATGCATCACTGTCACACCATATCGGTGCTACCTGCCACCAAGAACAAGCTGAGAAGGCTTGAAATGATCAGTCACGCAAACAGCCTAGCACACACACACACACACACACACACACACACCAACCATAAGCATAAGTGCTGTGCATCCGACAAGAATGAGTAGTAAACAACAGCACCCACTCGCATAAGGGTGAGAACAAAACAGCAAAAACAAGAATCCGATTAAAGCAGCGAGCGGGGCGAGGTGGCGCTGGAAGTGAATTGTGCGTACTTTGCAGTTGGTGTGGAAGCCCTTTCGTGCTGAGGGGCGATTACCTAGTTTGCAGCGCTGGTAATCTGAAAAGCAGCTTGGAGGGAGTTTTTAAAGACGCAGCAGTGGTGGCAGCCTGTCCTCTCCCTCTCTCCCCCCCCACTGATTGGGGTCGGCCGACTACGGCACGGAGGTGCAAAACAACAAACGAACCGATCCAATATGACTACAAAGTGCTCTGTGATGTAGGTCAGCCTATAAAAGTAGGTCCTCCCGGACACATGATGGGCCTCTCACTGCAAGTGCATCAGTGGCGTTCACACACTCTGTAGACAGTAGCTCCACCAGTCCACTGAAGAACGCTAAAGATAAAATAATGAGCTTGTCGGATTTCTTGGGAGCAGATCTGTCGATTCCAAAGAGAAAGAGCAGGCGGGGCTTAATTTTTGAGGTTTCTGACCTTCGCCTCTTCACTCCTCAGGAGAATAAAGACGAGTCGGGGCTGGAAATGATACCAGACACTCTCTAAGTTGCCACCGACTCAAGGGGAACAGGAAAGAGACTGAGGATGTGAGAAGCCTCAGTCTGCTTCAAACACAGCGGGCGCTACGACAGAAATCAATTAGAAATTGCTGAAGCAGCCCTCAGTTTGAGCGTCAGAGGGGGCTTCAGATGCCGGGCTCTGCGTGAAGGGTGGGAGCTTTTAATACAACACATGTTTTGAATTGAAGCTGCTCGTAGAATATAATTTTACAAATCCATGCTGTTTGGATCACCGTGTTTTTACAGTTTTTAAACACCTACCTGTTGCCGCTGACATTTTACCTTACATAATGTGGCCTGGAAGAACATGTATTTCACAATACTGTGAGTATTTATAGATCAGAATTCTGTAAAAAGGTTGATTTATGTCACGCGCCATAATAAAATGAGGTGATGACCAATGAGAAGAAAAACAAACCCAGCAGGAATATATAGCGTGCAGACTGTATATGCCTTAATAACCCTTACATAAGACTCTCAAACAATGGTGCTGCTCGCCCCGCTATCTTTTTGTGTCCAAACCAGAAGAATAGAAAGAAGACAAGAGAGAGAGAGAAAGGAGGGATTAGTGGGAGGGATAGAGGCCGAGGCCCACATCTGGGTAATTGGGGATGACAGGCCTTGGATCATCCCTCCCGACAACAGAACCTCTGAAAGATGGAGGGAGGGGTGAGGGATGCTGAACCCTATGGAGTTTGTGATGAGGCACAGTATAGTGGCAGCTTGGGAAAATGTTTGGTGTTTTTATATGCTTAGTGTGTGTGTGTGGCAGCAGGGCTGGGGTTATATGTTAGCAAGCTAGAAACCTAGTATGTGTCTAAGTGAACATCTTGGTTGCATCTCCAGGTTTCATCACCATGCCACTCCTGTCAGAGATTGGGACACACACACACACACTGCTGTCTTCCCACCTGCCCAGTGAAACGTGAAGCGTGGCAGAGTATCCATGCCCCCTGCTCCACGCTGGCACACGTCCAGCAGCAGGTTGGCAGCTTACACGGGACCCTGAAGACTCCTCACTGATGATGGTTTGTATTCAGTGACGCACCGTGCAGCAAACATGTTTGATATTCATGTGAAAACGCTGCAGTTTTATGACGATTTCCCCGCTTCACTTCTAACTTTAACCCAGATATGTAAATCTGTCTCCGTGTCCCGCTGAGCGCCGAGGAGGCAGACAGTGCCACTCACAATTTTGTCTGCCGTACAGCTGCTGTGAAATTGCTCAGTTCAGTTCCACTGAGGTAAGCATGTGGTGAGCCCGTGGGACTCTGTTTGTGTGTGTGTGTGTGTGTGTGTGCATGCGCATGAATGTGTGTGTTCAAGTGAACTGTGCAGCATGGGCGGTGAGGCACACTAATGCGGATGGAGAGAGCAAGAGAAGAATGGATGAGAGAAAAAGAGAAAGCGAGCGAGAGAGAGAACGGATGGATGGATGGATGGTGGATGGGAGAGAGAGAGAGAGAGAGAGAGAGAACAGAGAGATGCTCTGGTCAGGCACGCGATGCTTGGCTGGAATCAGGTCAGGCCCACATGAGGCCTCCCTCGCACACACACACACACTCTGAATAAAAAGGGTTGCACTACACCACACAGTGCTGTAAGCAGCATTCAAGGAACAGTGCAACGTTTTTAGTAACAGCATTCTTGTTGTCTTACATAGACCGGAATGCAGCGCATCAAATATTAAAGTGTAAACTATCAAGTTAGTATCTTATCACACTTTTGAGTGTGAGCTTATCCGTTTTTGATGTTACGTCGATTGTACTGAGCAGCTGAAATATGTTACCACGGTTATAATACGCAGATGTGTTTTGGTGTCAGGTATCATATCGACACTGTCATCAAATACTGCTGTTGGTAACTACGTTTTGTCACTTTGCAAGAACCCATCCAGCCCAGCCGCGAAAATGCTAACTCAAAACTCAAAAGAGAAATACAGTGTCTGTAAATGCTGTGTCACGTTAGCTAGTAAGCTAAACGTGATCGATGCATGTGTGGCTAAAATGGAACGTGGAAGTGATGCATCGTAAAATGATGAAAGATGATTTTAATTCAGTTTTTGGGAGGAGCTAATTCACCTTTTCTCTGAGAGCGACACCTTCACACCTTCTTTATACGTGTCTGATGTTCTTTCTGAAATCCACTTGAGTGTACAAAGAGCTGTGACCGCGTGGAGCTCCACTATTCGCTGCCTCAAAGTTTACGTATTAGCTTTCATGTTTCTGATCCTTTCTTCTGTTTTTAGAGTGTTTACAGCAGCGGCAGCGTGCTCCATGTGGTAAAGTAGGACATGCTCGGTGGAGTGGCTCAGACGTAAGGTGAGGTAATGTGACACTGAGCGTGAAGCTAAAAGTAGATGACACCCTGCTCTAGCGCACAAACCCGCACACATATCCTGTATGGACAGCAGTACTACCCCAAACATGTATGAAAGTGGATCCTTGCGTGCACCTCCGGGACCTCCGTGTTACCACATCTTGACTCCCGGGACGGGCTAATTGCTTGACCTCGTCGCTCTTAGGTCTCCTGACAAGAATGTGTCATGCTGACCGCTAACAGAACTGGCTACCGCTTTAATTAAAGCCACCTTCAGGAACTGCCCCCCCACACACACCCCCACCTTACACCTCCATCTTGGTCTTTGACAGACAGTTGACCCCGAGCTGCCGTCTCACCTTACCGGAAACACGAGCCGGCGGCTGACGGGCTGATCGGCAACCAGAGAGCAGACAGTGTCTTGGACTAGACTTATCAACATGACACTATCTGCCTTTGAATGTACGATGTAGAGCATCTTTTCAGAATCATGTAACACTGCTGGAAGATGCGGCTAAGCCGGTTAGATCTTATCCAAATCTCGACTCTTTAACTGGTTTGGATTTCAGCACTTCAGCATGTGGCGTCGGTGACACCGGCTTTCTTTCCAGAGTAACTACTCTAGTCTGGTTTGTTTGAAGCACGGCAATATTATAATTAACCAATGAATCAATTAGTGGAATAATAACTAATTAGCAATAGATTATTACTCGAGAAATTGAATAATTGATAATTGATGCAAGTCATCCATCAAGCACTTAATGTCAAACTGATTCTTAAAGGTGAGAATGAGCTGATTTGATTGGTTTACATCCCTCTGGAATGTTTCTCTATTGGAGGACATCAAATATTAATCAAGACACTGAAGCTTGATTATGTAAATATCAACAGGAGGTGCAGTGTGTTTACTGTTTATTAGCTAACAACGAGTTGCTAACGTGATTAATTATTGAAAAAGTGATTTTTCATCAAGACAAATGACAGAACGTGGACATCAGTGCTGGTTTCCCTGCCGAAGAGGAGGCAGTGACTAATTTCATGAGGTCTAGGAAATCTAATTACAGCTCAGAGGAATTAATGAGTAGTAAGATGACGTTTGAATGAAGGTGTTGGCTCACTGGGCACATCAAACACACCGCTGTGTGCACCGCCTCAACCAGCATGTCCTGTGTGTGTGTGTGTGTGTGTGTGTGTGAGTGAGTGAGTCATGTAAGCACGTCGCACCAGCGGCGGCGGCGGCGCCACCAAAGCCCGGCCCACCATCCAGCCAGCCAGGAAGCAGTCTTGCCCCGTTCTGATTTAGTCCAAGAAAACTGCATTTGCTTAGCAACCACATTACCGCTCCAATCAGAGCAGCAGCATTTGGGATAATGTAGGGCCAGTGTGCTGTGCTGTGCTGTGCTGTGCTGTGCTGTGCTGGTGCATTAGACTCACAAGCGCGCACACACAAACACACACAGTAGTCTGATGCCTCTCTCACTAAATGCTGCAGCTCTCTCCAAGCATGAAAGGAAGAGGGAGAGTAGTTTTTTTTTTTTTTACACACAAGGCTTGCCTGCCATAAAGCTCAGAGAGAGAGAGAGAGAGAGAGAGAGAGAGAGAGAGAGAGAGAGAGAGAGAGAGAGAGAGAGTGTGTGTTCTGAGACTGTCTGGCACCTTGAAACACACACTAAAGTAAATCCATTATCGCTTCTCCCCTCCTCTCTCTCTCTCTCTCTCTACGCCACAGAGGTGTCTGACTGTCTGCCCCCCATTAAACTAATAGAGTGAAATAGAAATTTCCGTGGTAGCTGCTGCAGGTGCTCTGTAGAATCCACACACACACACACACACACGCACACACACACACACTACATATTTAAGCCATCCTCTCTAAGACCTCGGTGCTATTTCTGTAATGAACGGCTGGTCGCTGAACTTCAGGTTAGCCTAATTAACACTCTGAGTAGGACTTTGTACAACACGCCCAGCATGCAGCCAGCACTCAACAATTGGCCCAAAGTGGCCCACAGTATGTGTGTGTGTGTGTGTGTACGGCAGGTACTGAGGCCTATCTCTGATGCTGTAAAGCTGAGAGTTCACGTGGAACACTCAGGTCGCCGCAGCCACGTTAACTTTGAGCCTTGTCTTGAGTAAGCGGCTGGAGCGGTCGCTGGATAAATGTTTCTTTCTGCTGTTTTGTTTTTACTGTCACAGATGGCTGCTGAGGCCTCAAGACAAGGCTCAAAGTTCATTAGCACTACTGAATGGAAACATTTACGCACACAGAGATCAAATACAGCCCAGCTGAAGCGGGGTTAACCGAGACGCAGCAGCTCGTAGATTGTGGCTATCTGTTTATGGCTGAGTGAGGCGCTGATAGTCATGAGTTTGTTTGTCACCGTCTCTGTGTTAAACCTGATTTATTCCGGAGCACAATTACCTGAGGGCCTCGTGACGGAGGAATGTCTTTACACACTCGTTCGGTAAAAGTCTGTTTCAACTCAGATTTCAGATCATTTTCCAATAATCACTGCTGAACCCTGAAAAATGTTCAGTTTGCTCGGTGACCAATTATCAACATGCGCAGCCGTCGTGTCTCCATACATGAGGAAGAGGAACGAGGGGGGACCACGTGGGGCGTTCTCAGCTCAAATGGAAAACTTCTTCCTTCTGTCCCTCTCCAGCTATTCACCAGGTTTTGTAACCTCCGATTCTGGCAGCTCCTCCCCCCTCCTGGACCCAGCCCCGCCGCCCCCACCCCCCCTGCCCTCCCTGGCCAGGACACTGCTGTTGGTTTTGTTTTTGGACATGTTTTTTTGCTGCTCGGGGTACATCTTTGTGAGGCCAGAGCACAAAGAGGCCCTTTGGTTCAGTGCAGGGTGCTGGGCAGCATCAAAATCGAGCCGGCTGGCCAGCACATACTGGCGCTTTCCGCTCCGGAGCCGGACATTTTGTTCCACTGTTGAACTCTGGGAGAGGCTGAGCGAGTGAAAGAGAGACGTACGGAGAAAAAAGAGAGGGAGAGACTTCACTCCGCGGCCAAATCACATGGTCTGCAGTGGTGAGGGAGGAGGGTCTGGAGTTTGGGTTGACACATATAGGCTTTGGAAGGCTGATACTGTGGACAGAAGCTCCATTTATGTATACAGTCAATATCTTTCACTTTAACAGAGGTCAGCTTTATTCAAACTTGAATCTCACTTATTAAAAACACTGTACTCAGGGTAATCATTTCACCACTAGCCTACAGTTTCCTCCAAATGACTCTCTGACAGCATGACTGCTGCTGTTTCGTGACCATGTTGAGTTCTTTTTAGCAGTCTGGTGGCTTCTCGTTAGTAATGATTGCCAGAGTTATGAAATTAACAATGTTGGAACTCGTCCGCTATCATCTGAAGACAATTTAGCTCCTGAAGGCCAATGATACAGGAGTTTGGTATAGCCAGTGGATATCCAGAAAATGGATAACGGGTAACTGGGCCAAGACTTCCTCTGCCACCCGACTTCAACTTCATTGCAGGAGAATTACAAGAAATGTAGATATCCAGAGATCAGCTGCCTATGAATGCAGATCCGTTTGTAAAAGAGACAATGAAAGGGCGTCTACAGATCTGTCATAACCATGAAGGGGAACAATGTCAAAACGATACCAGTTGTCTGCATGTTAGTCGGGTCAGGACAGACATTCTGGGACTCCACCATGCAAACACTCAGGACTGTTGCATCAGGAGCGCTGAAGATGCTTCCGACAGCAGGGCGGAGGCGCCACAGGAAGCCGGTGCGGTGTCGAAACCAGAAGTCTAAAGTTGCTGCCTGCCTGCCACGAGCCTGCAGAGGAGGCTCAGACTGACAGTCTGCAGGGTTGTTGTGGCTGACAGCCGACACACTGCTCACCCGGGCTGTACTGAGAAAAGGGGAAGTAGGAGGGTTTGCAGTGCAGCAGGTGAACATGTGACCCTCGATGAGTTCACTTGTGTGCGTACGTGTGCATGTGCTGTGTTTTCATTTTGTACAAAATGGCCCATCCCTGGCTGTTGTGCCCTGACAGTCACCCTACACAGATCACATGATGATAAAGAGGGGGGGGATTCCACTGGAGCAAACTCTGGTATCAGCAACCTCTCTGACCCCCAGTGATGAACCGTAGGCCAGGACCCCCTATTAGAACAACAGGACCCCCTATTAGAACACATTTACACAACCGCAGAGGCTGTTTTGCAAGAGTTAGACCGATCGGTGTGGTCAACAATGGACTTGTTCTGGTTTACGGCGTCAAGTTAGTGAGTTCAAGGCTTTTCCATCCGGGCAGCGATGTTGTTAACTGTTCAGCCCGGGATGTTTTACTTTCAGCACAAAAACAACAAAGTCAGATCATCAAATCATAAAGTGGTGACCTCAGTCTAAAAATGTGGATCATTCAAAGCCGTGAGGTGAAGAAAAAAGACCTGAAAGTGTTGTTTCCTGCTCTCCATCTCATCCCTCTTTATCTGTCTGTCTCTCTTTCTGTCTCTCTATCTGTCTCTATATCGGTCTCTCTATCTCTCTCTCTATCTGTCTCTATATCGGTCTCTCTATCTCTCTCTTAGCCAGGTTGGTTTCTCCTCTGGCGATGGAAAGGCTAATGGACACATTAGCCGCCGGCTTCTCCCTCCGCGGCGATTAGGTGGCTGTGAGGTCATCCCTTCACTTCTGCTCCCATCCACATCAGGGATCTATCATTTTATTACTGCTGTTGTAAAGGAGGGAGGGAGGTGGGGCGGGGGGATTGGCAGAGGCACCCGTCCATCCCTCCTTCACTTCATCCAGATGGACATTTCCAGTGCCGCTTCTTTACAAACTGCACCGCAGAGGAGAGGCGAACAAACAGAGGGCAGGAAAGGAGATTTTAACCGGTGTGATCTGGTATGAAATGACAGAATATGGGTTTTAATGACGCTGAAGTGTTTCAAGATGCCGACTGACTGGTTTCGTTTGACTCATCAGGATACTGACAGCTCCTCACGGAACACTCTGAAGGACATGGAGTCTCCTTCATTTTAAGGCTCGGAAATCGAACCAGATCTTTCCGTTGTTAGTCGTCCTGAATGAAAGCCCTTCTTACATGCATACAGTGTGAAATCACACCAGGTGTGTGTGTGTGTGTGCGTGTGTGTGTGTGAGGGAGGCAGAAAGAACATGTGTGCCTGTGCATTCTCAGCTGTGGGTGTGCGTCTGCTGGACCTGAGATGTATTGATTGCTGCAGGAAGTGGAATCTGATGTTTCACAGCACTTCCTGAGCTGGATGGCTTCGCCACGGATGGTGAAAGCGGTGAGAGGTGGGAGGGTGCGGTGGAGGAGGAGGGGGTCTGACCGGGGGTTGAGAGAGGGAGAGAGAGAGAGAGAGAGAGAGAGGAAAAGACAGGAAGACACAACACCTCTGCCTCTGTCCTTGGGCCAAGATTAAACGCTGACTCCCGTCTCAGCTTGGTCTCAGAACAAACAGACTCTGCTCAGTGGAAAAAACTAAATAAAAATCCAGCACACCCTCAACACTCCCCTCTGTCTTCTACCACGATATATCCAGAAAGTGTCGATAGTAGATAAGATGGACCGCAGTGCACACCTTTAAAAACACTAAATGTATCTGTGCCAGTCGCTCGTGATTGGATCTAACCTCTGTGCTCACGTCTGATTCTATCTGTGACATTTAACCACTTCTATAGACACAGAAACAGACATTTACATTTGGCCATGCCTCCATAGAGGAGCAGGAGGCCTCGCCTTGATTACGGTCTTCATAACAATGTCTCATAAATCAAGCTCGACTCACCATATATCTACGATGTCCTTTACGCGCACGCTACAGAGCTGACTTGGTGTTAAATCAGTGCACTGTGGGCTGCATTTGAACTTGAGCTGGCATGTCAGCACATCGCAGTTTCACACTCGCTCGAAGAAAAAAAAAAAAAAAGAAAAGAAGAGGCAACGAAAGAGAGAGGTGCCACATCAAGAGATGTAACCTAGAGACCAGGTGCAACCCTGTGAGTAAAAGCAAACATCTGGGTATGAATCAGAGTGAAACAGATGGAGAGGCTGAAATCTGATGGTGTTACTCGTGCAGGACACGGAGGCTGGAGGCAGCCAGTCCTCGAAAGTAGGCCAATGTGGGAGACGTGCATCGCCGTTGCAATAATGCTGGTGGGAAAAGTGTGACTGCTATACAAACCACAAGCGCTCACACACACACACACACACACACACACACACATAAGCACGCACACGTCTGGCTTAATCCTCTGCAGAGCCATGCAGACAACCAGCCATGCCTGTAGAGAGGGATTTGAGGGAGGGAGGGAGGGGAAGGGGAGTGGGTTAGGGAGGTGGTGTGGCAAGGTTCAGCTACATCCCCGACCTCTGTGTGTGTGTGTGTGTGTGTGTGTGTGTGTGTGTGTGTGTGTGTGTTGTGTGTGGAGATGGTGTGTGTGTTGTGTGTGTGTGTGTGTGTGTGTGTGTGTGTGTGCGTGTGTGTGTGTGTGTGTGTGTGGAGAGAGAGAGAGAGAAAAAAAAGATAATTAAACAGGGCAGACAGATGAGCTCAGTGAGGAGACTAGGGTCACATGGGATAAGTCAGCTCTATATATATATATAATATATAATAATTATATATATTATCTATATATATATATAATATAAATATATATATATCTATTATATATATATAAACAGATGTCCTACTGCTCAGCATAGCCTTGGTTGGCAGTAGGTTCTTTGAAGGAAAACGCTGAAAATAACGTCTTTGTGTTCGCTGTGGGTCGGAGGCGGTTACACACTCCACATATTACCCTGTCTTAGAGATCTACAATTACATTAATTATAAGCCAAGGGCTTCAAGAGGTCTATTGTCTGCTCTGTAGGAGTGGAGTGAGTGTATGTGCACGTGTGTGTGCGCCTGTGAGTGTGTGTGTGTCTAGAGACAGGGTGCCTGGACAGCCGTGTGTATGTGCAGAAATTTGTTTAGATCTTTCCTGCGTTTCCCACATATGTGCGTGCTTTACAATAAGAACTGGATGAGGAGGGGGGGGGGGGTTAAAGCAGAGGAGCGAGTCTGGGCCTGGTGGAGGCTTCCTGAACCTAAGAAGCCAGGCGTCAGTGCCAGAAGGAGGGATCTCCTTTCAGCATATTGTTTTATTTAGCATCTGCATGGCGGCTTCATTTGCCAGAGTGCGGCTGGGATGGATTAATTCAGGAGATTGGTGACTTGGAGGGGAGGAATGGCCCGGGCCAGTCTGGAGGAAGGATGTTAACCACATTATAAGCCTTTGTTTCCAACACTTCATTCCTGAGGAGTAAACTGAGCCCACTGAGCCCTACCCCTCCACTGTCTCAACCAAGAGGCCCTACTTTGCTCACACACATACACACACACGCACGCACACACACACACACACACCTTCCACCTCGACTTCCTGACAGGCTGCAGCTGAGGTGTGGCTGCACTTCACTGACTTTGTTTCTGTTTCTGCCCAGGCAGCCCAAACGAAAGCAGTCTTAAGTTCTGCTCTGCCAGTCTAACTCCCCCCCCACCAGCTTTGTCTGACCCCGCTCCTCGAGTCGAACCAGCCAAAACCTGCCCTAGTTTCCCTTCAAACCCAGCGATCTCAGCCTCCAAACCTCCCATAGGTTACATCGGCTCCACTCAGCCTAGACCCACTTTCAGTCGCGTGTGTTGACCGTGGCACACCTGGCCTCACGGCTGTGACAAACACAGGAGGGTTAGAACACTCTGTCAAAGTTCAGGACACAGTTGCTTTGTTGTATTGATAGGGCAGGTCGGTCCACCTCCTGATTAATCCAGTTAAGGATTTACCTATTGTGCAATAACAAAACTAAGAGCAGCTAGACACAACTATGAGTCAGAGCAGACAGAGGTGTTTGCAGACTGCACTACGAGGAAGAGGCGCCTTCTTCACAGAAAACACGGCGCTCTACGGCTGAATGGCTCATTTATTTCCTCAAATAAAGCACTAAAGATAATAAATATAATAAGAAGTAAAGATAATGCACTGACTGCTCAGGACTTAAAGAAAAGAATTTTAAAAATTGTCTGACTGCGTACACTGCATAAGCACGTCATATTATTGTTCCAGTTTAACTTTGGATTGCAGCACTGATCATTCAAATCAGAAATAAATATTAGAAACACAATTTTTCCATGAATCGTTTCAGTCATTGTCAAACATTTGCTGATCCCGAGTCTGTAAATATGAATTTGTTGCCTTTTCTGTTATATATTATACGATTATTATATCTATTGATTAGGAAAATATTTAGCCAATTCATAGATAAGAAAATAATTATATTCACCTTCGCAAACTCAGTTTTAATGTGTCAGTTTTAGAGCGGCTACAGTAACTTTTATGCGTATGAAAAAGTCAGTTATTAGCGTTAAAGCTCGTTAATAAATGTTGATTGAAAGCAGACGTGTGCTCGATGGCCGCCTCTCTTCTTTGTTTGTTTGTGCTGGACAGCAGCGGCCATGACGCTTTCAGGAAGGATGAGCAAACAGACGCAAGAGGGCGGACGGAGGATGGAGGAGGGGAAGGCAAACAATGAGCGCCGGTCCATGACTCAGGCGATTTGGGAGCACTGATCATCCCACAGTGGAGAGAGGGGGTGGGGGTTGGTTTGTCACCTCTATCTGTCCCACAATCTCAGATCCACAGCTGATACCCACCACAAAGGAGGTGGTGACAATGGCTAGCCAGCGGACAGCAACCCACCCCGACACCACCACCACCACCACCACCATCACTGCCCTGTACTCTCATAACAATACCTCCTGGGAGCTGCCCTTCCACATGGCTGAGGCCAAGCCACTGTGACCCCCACCACACACACAACATGCAAAAAAAAAAGCACAACAAAGAGGTTTCCCAGGACCCGGCCTGCCTTCACAACAAGAGAAAATACACCTCATGCCCTTTCAGACTCTTCTCAATGTCTGGAAACCAAACGCACCATTATTTCAAAGAGGTGAAAGCTCCATGAACCACACACACACACACACACACACACACACTACTCTCAGTGATGGCAAAGATTCCTCGAATGGCTACGACACAATACAAGTCAGACCGGAGGAGTAGAGTAAACTTGGTCCGTCATTTTTGCCGTACCGTGACTGTAAAGATGAGTCAGACGGTAAAAGACTGTACATGTTGGCTGTGTTGAACTGCAGTAAATATATGGAAATTGAGAGTTATTAGTTTCAGCTATGTGTCTGTATTAATGCTTATGAACCCAGACATCTCAACGCCTTTATGGATCCCCACAGCAGAAATCCAGTGAGGTTTCCAGGATGAATAAAATGTGGTGTCATTCTGCCACTGTGCAACATATAGAAACACATATAAAATCCATATCTTTCACTACCATCACCATCCAAATTTTTTGCAGCGCTGCTGAGTTGACTTGGCAGCTTCCTTCTTGGCGGAGTCGTGTCGGTTCAATCAGAAATCAGATTAGCACAGCAGCTTATTATTAGCTTGAAAATCTCCCCCGTATCTGCCTTCTCCATCTCTACCTGTGGGAGGATCTTCCAGCCCATGCCTGCTGGATGTTGTGTTACACACTGCCAGGGCATCTGACAAGTCTGTGTGTGCGTGCACGTGATTCTGTCTGCTTCTGTATTCATTAGAAGACTAAGGAGGCATTGCGGGGGTGGGATCTGGGTGCTGTGTGGATGTCTGTGCTCATGTATGGTGGTGGTGGTGGTGAGGGGGGGGACAGGCAGATGGGGGATGGAAATGAGTAGGCAGTGAGCTCATGCTAATCTCCTCCTACAGCTGATCCAGGCACAAAACATGCATGTGAGGGAGGGAGCGTGCACGCACTGCTGCATATCATACACTCGAGCAGACTCATGCACAATCACACATCAAATGAGGCGGTGGATGCCTTCAAATGTTTCCCCGTGTCTTACACCGGCTAGTTCCAAAAAAAATCAGAAACACACATCTTCCTCCGCACAAACATTATCTTCATGACATCATGGTGCCGGTGCATGTTAATTTGTTGGATTGTGGCGTGTGTGTGAGTCTCGCTGCCTCCGTCAGACAGCCATCTGCCCTGTGGGAGTTGCTCAGCGGCACGCGATTGGCCTGCTGCACTTCAAGAAAAGCGAGGGGCGAGGTGGGTGACCTCTTTATTTGGGGAGGGAAAGGTCGTGTGTCGCTTTGCTGCTCTCCCAAACATATGGGTGGGTGAAAGGGGGAAATGGATGGTGGTGGGGGGGGTGAAAGGGGGAAATGGATGGTGGGGGGCGGGGGTGGGGCAAACTCCAGAGGCTGCTGTCATACAAAGGGCACTCCTGGGCTGACGCAGCACAAAGTAAACCCCCCATCCCAGCACTCCATCTCGCAATGAAAGCAGCGCTGGCAGTATTTCCCAGTTTAAGAAAACATCCCTCACATCACACAGTGCAACCCAGCCTGCTGTTTATCATACATGTACTCTGACTGATTACAAGCTTCACATTAAGGAGCGCGATGCATGCTGGGAGTGATTTTAGAGCTTTTTTTTTTTTTTTGAGAGGCTCAAAGCGAGCGAGAAAACAGAACGGGCATAAATACACAGAGCATAACTGCTCTCAGATATGATGTGGTTGGTTATCATGCGTGCAATCCGTAAACAAATGGTGGAGGATCAACTTAGACTTCTTTCCACCTACAAATCATCAGAAAAATGTGTGTGTCCAGTGTGATGGCAGCCTTACACTAGAGCATCCCTGGCAAAGGAGCTGCAGGGTGGGTTAAAGGAGGCGAAAGGTGAGGGCACGCTGCTCGGGGATGTGTAGTTAAGAAAATAGTTGGGCTTACAGCGCCATGTGTGTCGATGAATATTTCAGAGACCCTCATTAAATAAACACGCCGGACATCACCGCCTGCCATCAATATTGAATGCCCACAAAAAAAATTGACACAGTGTCGTTCACGAGCAAGCGGTCAGGCAACACACCCAAGCTGCAGCATCGGAGCGAGGGAGGCTTCTTTTCCGTGCAGCACCTGAAGGAGGTCACTGGGTTCTTCCTTCCGTGCCACTCTTACAGTAATCCCAATGAGACACGCTAAAGGTCCTTCGAAGATTTAAGAATAGCTGCTGTAAGCTGAGTGGGCTTGTTAGTTTCACGCTTTATCAGAAGGCTATGAATATTCTGACGGGGATTTCAGAGTGGGAGGAAATACTTCATTTCCACGCATGCTCTTGCCTCCTCAAGCCCATTTGCTCTGAGCTTTGCGTGCTCCACTCTCTCAGACAGCTTGCATGCATGGTTGCCTGCAACGCCAACATGGACTACTTCCTGGGAACATTTTTTCCCCTCCATCTTCTCTGAATGGACAGTGGGTAGGTGGGAGGCAGCCCAATAGCTCCAGGGAGCCTTGTTTTCCTTTCCCTGCCCCTTGTCGCCTCCTCCTCCTCCTCTTCCTCCTCCGCACAGAGACCGACTGCAGCCAACCAGTTCCTCATAAAGCAGTCGGCCCGGCCACTCCGTGCATTCGTCACATGAAGATGCCACTGATGGCTGGAGGAGACGGAGGAGACAGGGGACGGGAGTGCAGCCAAAGGGGGGTGGGCGAAGGGCAAACAATGGCTGGCAGTGAGGACTTCTCCTTTTCTTGTTCTCGTCGGTCTCTTCTCTGGAATCAGACTTCTGCTATTTGCTGAAGATTGCTGTAACGTTCAGCCTTTTGAACCCAGTGGGCGTATTAAGAGAGGAAAGGTTTGTACAGTTGGTGACTTGGCAGCATAATGCAGCTAAATTAAAGATTAGGTTCGGTGATAAGTCCATACACAGCGAGAGCATCACCACATGTACGACACACTTCACTCAGAAGAGTTCCAGTCATCCTTTTACTCTAGTTTTCATCCTCCGTCTTTAAACAGGAGTATGGACATACACCTAACACAAGTAACGTGACACACCTAATGAAGAACTTCATTGGATACTGTGTATCTGTACACCCTGAAGTACTCTGTGTTACTTCAAGTGGTATCAGTACTAGAATTATTCGAACGACACCCAGCACCAGTGCTGATGTGATACCTGACATCCTGTACAGTACTATTTACAATTCCTCACTCTTTTCTAGAAACATGGAGTTTGCTCGATGCTTTCATCCCAATCAAGAAGTGACTGGGAAACCACCACCCCCACCACCTCCACCTCCACCCGCCCGTTTGTTCACAGACCTTTAAGGGCTTTGAAATAAACAGCTTCTGGCAGGGCGACGTGCTGTATGAAAAGAATCACTGCGCTTAATTCATTTTCCGCTGCGACTTCAATGGAAGCCTTCTGAAAAATTTTCCGGACAACACAACAAGCCGTATAAAGCCGTGAAGCTCTGCCACTCTGTCTCCCTCTTCCTCGCGTGTTTATAGTGCTTTCCTGTCTACGGATTGTGGTGGAAACTCAAGCCGAGACAGACGTTTAAAGGCACATCAAAAACCGCGCAGACTTTTCAACTCGCACAATTGTTCCTCAAAAGGTTCTTTTCTTTTTTTTTTTTGGTCGAGGAGCCTCGGAGCGAAGCGGCTCTTCGCTGAGTGTTTTTCCAGAAAAGGGAGAAAGAGGCTCGATAAACAGAGCGCCGCTGCCGATTTCATGCACTCGGAAAAGCAGCAGCAGCAGCATATGTTAAAGCAATTAGCAAAAGTTTGAACACACAAACTTAACTATTAATTAAACACCCTCTTTTTAATTGACTTTAATTTGCATACCATTCAGCCTAAGAGCAATTACAGTCCAAATCATTAGAAAGGTGTTTTTCTTGGTGAAGAAGAAGAAGAAGCCCCTCTCTCTCAGAATCAGCCAAAACTGTGGATTGATAATTTTTGGCAAGATCACGTTTTACAGCCAGCTCGCTGCTGAACTCCTCTGAGGAGAGACTTTCTGTCACTCTGCTCTTTAATTGAGCCGGAGGAGCGACGGAGGTTTCAATCACACTTAACGTAAAGACAGTTGAACGTCAATGTGGCATTGATCTCTCTGACCCTCAGTCATGCCTCACAGTATGGACTGACTGTCCTCCATTAGAAACCCAGACTGGCAGCCTGGCCAGGCAGCAGAACTCATTAGACGGGCCTAATTGAATTGGTGGCTTCCTCCTTTTCAGAGTGGAGAGGACAAATTTCTACTATTTGACGAGCAGCATCAGACAGAAAACACATCATGGGATCTGTTCCAAACACTTTTCAGCACACTGACGCCATCGGGACAAAGTGAAGCTCAGCGGCGGACCTTTGGAACCGTCACGTTTTTTCGCCAAACAGCCATAAAACCAAGATGGAAATATTCCCTCAACAGCCATTGAAATGCACAGCTACCAGCTGTTGTCCTGTCCACCGTGTGGACATGGCTGGCTGTCAGCAGGCTTAGGCAACACTGCGCCTTGCATATGAAACAGGACATGGGCCTATATCCCCTTGGGGAGTTCACTTCCTCTGAGCCCCCACCACCACCACCGCCGCCGACGCCCCACCTCCCTCCTGAAACAAGCAGCCCCTTCAGCTGGAGGCCAGATATCCCGAGCAGCAGTGGGGGCTTCTCAGGGAGGGGGTGGGGGTGGTTTGGAAGTAAAAGGGGAAGTTTTAGCTCCTGCACATTAGAGAGTGGCAGCCAAATTTCTGAGCGCAATCCTGCAGAACCGAACCAGCCGACGACAAGAGTTCTGTCTCCTGGTGTTGGAGCGCTCGTTACCTTTTCTCCAATGAGCCACGAGACGAAGTGTGGAGACAGCCTGCAGGAATGTGCTGCCGTCAACACAGCATAGACACAAAATGGCTTCTGCCCTGCTATATTGTTCTGACTGGATTCTTTATGCACGTCTGTCTCTAAACAAATCACTTCCCACCACTTGAGAATGAAAATGAATGACTGGATGAGGTGGTTTGGGGGGGGGGGGGTCTGGATTCCTGCAGTCACGGTTGACTGTGAGGACACGTTTCATTCAAGTCCAGGGAGAGTGTTTTCATATGGCAGTCATGTAAAAACATCTTCACCTCTCGGAGGGAGTGGCGGGTCTGGAATGTAAGCACAGACTGGCTGCCTGTCTGCCTCTGATGAATGAGCATTCATGTGAAAAAAAAAAAAAAAGTACACAATTTCATGAGTTCACCAAAGAAACGCTGTTACAGGCCGAGAGCGAGCATTTAGGAAGGTGACAGAAAAAGGAAAAGCTCTGACGTAAAGCTCGCTGGTTATGAATCAAGCATGAGTCAAGCTCCCCTTCCACTCCTCCGCCCTCCGTCCCCAATTCCCTTTCCCCGTATCTCCCTTAAACAGGCGGACTGTGCAGAAATCACATCGTCTTGAGGGTGAATTATAAAGTTAGCAACATACTAAATCTGCAGCCGCAATCCTTATCTAAACATCCTGATGCGGAAAGCCACTGATTATGTGTGCCACCCACATGTGTACCAGCCAGAAACCAGAGGAGTCACAGCCAAGGGCTGGCATGAGCATCTCCGAGAAGTGTTCCACACCCAGTACATAAACCAATTTAAACAATTCAATAGTCGGCTGCTTTTTACTCGTTGCTGTTTACAGTCAGCGCCGTGGCTTGGATCACACAAGATCAGAGCGCAGAGTCGACGTCTTCGCGAGAAGTGAAAAGTGTTTTTTTTCTTCTCTTTTCTCCCCAAACGGCCTGAGATTCAGAAGCGAGCGTCTCAGGAGGAAGCTCTCACAAGTGCGTCTGCGAGGAGGGAAGTGCGGCAATATCACTTCCTGTGTCTGTCTGCATGCGAGACTGCTGCTAACACTTTTGTAACGCCCTCATTAATATTCACAGGGCCCGCACGGTCCCCTCCGCTGACAGCGGCGTACATGATGACATCTTCCTGTGAGGCGAGGGAGAGGTAGAAGGCAGCGTAACACTAGTCTAGCACTTTGCCTCACATCCTCCAAGAACATTTTCAAAGCGCCTCAGCTGTGCCGAAAAGTGCTGACAAAGGGGAGCTCTGTTGCCATAAGTTTAGCAATATTCCTGAACTCCTACCCAGCATGGATTCCCTCATTAGCGTTCCTTGAAACAGGCTACTTGAAGTGGGGGGAGGAAAGAAAAAAAAAAGAAAGGAGGAGTCGAATTAAAAAGCAGGGCAGAGACTCAAATGAGCCTTGAGCTTAACACTTGGGTGCCCTGTCGGCACTTATAAAAATAGAAGAGGCCCCTGAAAGTGGGGGTCCTTGAGGTGTGCCCACTCGAGTCTGAATGAAAGTGTGTGCCAAGGGTGGGCATTCACCATGCATGGCAGGACTTTGGCGCTCTTCAGGACTTCAAGGGTCTTCAAGGATTTCTCTTTCTTTGGCACAATCCTCTGAAAGGAGCCTCAGTGGAGGACTCTGTGTGTGTGTGTGTGTGTGTGTGTGTGTGTGTGTGTGGTGGTGGTGGGGGGGGTTCGGCTTGTAAACACTTTTGCAGTTGCTTTCTGTGCCTCATCAACAAGTCTGATGCCCCCACAAGTCCACTCTTGTTTCAATCAGATCAGAGTAAAAATGTAGGTTCGGAGGGGAGGTGGGTGGGTGGCTGGGCTGGGCTGGGGTAGGTGGATGTTTAGGGTTGGGGGGTGGTGGGGTGTTTGTTGAATGCTCCCCTTTGTTGGGATCATATTATGTTTCCACCACAATACTTCTAAACCCTGCTTCATCAACTCCATTCATGTGTAACAGTTCATGCAAATAGCTGCACTGGCCTTTTTTTTTTTTTCTCCTCTGGGTGAGGTGGGGGGTGGGATCCTTTTATCAGTCTACCACCCAACTACACTCTCTCTCTCTCTCTCTCTCTAAACTCCTGCCTTGCACACCAAAGTACAGATTAGATTGCCTTAATGCAGCTTTGCAGTCAAGTTAGCCCCGAAAAAGCGGAGGAAAACCACATTCGATGCCTAAACGACTTCATTTGGTTGGAAGTCTCGTATCTGATCACGGGAAACCACAGGAAACACGGCGAGCCAAAAAAAAAACCTGCGTGGATGTGCCCGTTCTGAACACTCTGAAAAGGTTTTCAGAGCTGCATCACGAGCAAAAACAGAAGTGGAGGACGAAGATCGCAACCAGAGAGAGAGAGAGGGGAGCGAAGGAAAGCCTTCAGCTCTGATAGCAGCATTGATTAAACCCACAGGAAGCCAGACACATGACAGCCAGACAAACATTATGCACGTCTAATCACACACACACACACACACACACACACACACACACACACACACACAAAGAGAGAGAAAATGAACAATTTTGTCATAATAACAATAATCTCACTGCTGCCCGAGTATATCCTTTCCCAAGGGAACACCCACAGAGAGAGAGCAACCAGACTGTGCCCCACTGTGTGTGTGTGTGTGTGTGTGTGTGTGTGTGTGTGTGTGTTTAAAGAAATGCCATTTAATCTGATGAAGGAAGAGGAGTTGTTTCCTCACTCATCTGAACCCATGCTTCATCTACACACACACTCCCTTTAACTGCTGTTTACCATTTCCCATTGAGCCATTTGTTGGTAAATGAGATTGTATTTACAGTGCGAGCCAATGAAGAGAAGCCTCAGAGGTGTTTCACTAATAATGGCTTTATTGCCACCAGAGGTGTTTTGTTGTCACTGCTGGGTGAGGCCCAATTAGCAACAATATGTCAATGGTGACCAAATACTGAGGCGGAGGGGGGCATACATACATATGTATCTATGAGCATGCTGGCACCATCTACATGCATCCACCTGCTGGATTTGAGTGTGTTTGAAGGTTTTTCAAAACAACTTGAGAACAATCAGAGAGTTCTGTCAAGAGAAGTGCATGAACAGAAATGAAAAGTCCACGCCTGGGCACCGACTCACCCTGGATGATGCTTTCCTCTTGTACTTGTTGGCGAAGTCAAATTTCTCCTTGATCTCGTCCAGGAGCTGCTCCAGACGGGCCTCCTCTTTCCCCGTGTAATCCTGGCCCAGGAGGATGTACGCCCTCCAGTTGGCCGAGTCGAAGCCCCAGTGGCAAGTCCTGTTCTCCTGCGCCTTGTGGCTGTGCACCACGAACTTGTGGGTCGGGTACATGAGTCTACAGTCCATGCACTGGATGCACGCTGCGTTGGGGCTGGTGTACAGCTCCGGTACGAACAAGCCCTTGCACTTTCCGAAGCACTCGTGGTAGACTTTGAAGCTCCTCTCGGTGAGCTCCAGCTCCAGCGAGCCTCCGCTCAGCTCCTTCTTGCAGCGTGGCGGGTAGGCGCCTCCGTAGATCAGGGCGTTGCAGAGCCGCTCGGCGTCCGTCTTGGTGATGAGGCCGCAGGACGGCGCAGAAAAGGGCAAGATCCCCATGACTTTGAGGATCTCCAGCTGGTCCGCCGTGCACCGGGAGCAGTAGATGTGCAGCTCGTCGCACACGGAGTTGATCTGCTGCAGGGTGAAGTCCCGCAGCACCGTGTTGAGGATCTGCGGCAGGCACAGTCGCTTCTCCCCGCCGACCACAAAGCAAGAGATGGTCTCGCCTTCCAGCACCGTCTCGCACCTCTCCGTGGAGCGGTCCGACGGGATGAACAGCGGGCCCGGCATCACCGGCGGCGGCAGATGCTGCAGGACCGGCTCGGGCTCCTTACCGTCCTTCTTGAACAGGAGCTCATGTTGCCACCGGGCAGAGAAAGCCGCCGGTCCGCCCAGAGAGCTCATAGAGCTGAGGTGAAACTGCTTGAGAGTTTGTTGCAGTCCCGGATGAGGCTGGAAGCTCTGCCGACTTACAGTCTCCATGTTTTTCCTGCAACTTTAGAAGCGTAAATCCTTCTTGCCGTCGACCGGGAATCACGACTATCTATCCGCTCCTGAAGCTGATAAATCCACGGCGTCCCAGAACTGAGCAAAAGAACGAAGCGCTTCATGAAACATCCAGTAAAAAAGTCCTCAACGACGAGTTTACAGTTTTATTCCCTGTGACTACACCGGCCAGTCGCTCCCTGCGGCGGGTCGCCGACTGTCCATATCTGAAGAAGAAGAAAAAAACAGTCTCTCCAAACTCCGGAGAAGCGAAAAGTTCCGTTTGACGAATTCCTTAAAAAACAACAACAACAAAAAAAAAACAAGTAGGCGACACAAAAGCGGGAGTTGTGAGTCGACGCGGCTCGATACAAAAAATCCTTATTTGAGGCTCTTTCCGCTGTCGAGGACTGCAGCAATCCGCTCCGTCTGCCCCCGCAGTTCACTCTGACTGTATGGAGATGAGAAGTCTGAGAGCCAGCCTGCTCGCGCTGCCTCGCTCGCTCTCTCTCTCTCTCTCGCGCACACTCTCTCTCTCTCTCAGTGTTTCGCGCGCCCCCTCCCTCCCCTCCCCTCCCCTCTGTGTTTGTGTGTCTGGCTCAGTCATTGAATCCCAGCCAAGAATGTGAGTGACTCTGCAGGCAGGCTGGGCTCTTCCAGGAACAAGCCATCACCCCCTACTGCCCTGCACAGAGCACAGAAGAAGAGAAAGAGAAGTGCTGCCTTCATGTTGGATGGGAAAATTTTTTTAAAAAGTAGCAGGCGTTCACTTTCGATTTTCTTACAGTAAATTCTGTAGTACACATATATTTACTTTAGTATTCCCTTGTCATGCTTTTACCATTATTTGACATACAAAACACGTACTGTGTATATCAAATAGCTCAGCTTCTACATTTAATGACTTCAGTAATAACACATTAATATAAAGAGTACTGCTTCAATATATTAGATGTTTATTTTATATTTTTATATTGCAGTAATGCTTCTTGTGTACGTCTCTGCTGAATGGTTCAAAAATCACTGTTATTGTTGTTAGACTGATGCTGCGTTCACGTCGTGACGTTAAATGCAGCAGTATGTTTAAGATAGGCCTTACACGAGTGAAGTCAACATGCCCGTTTCCCACGTGCGACTGCAGGTGTTGTCACACGTGTGGGCAGTCACGCAGAAATCTGCGGTGAGCGGGATTTCCACACAGGATTCTCATATTTACCATCCTTCTCACGGTCTATGAAGGTAGCAAGAGGATAGAGAGAGAGAGAGAGAGAGAGAGAGAGAGAGAGAGAGAGGATGGGTGGTGTTCTGCGAGACAAGACAGATTTAGCTTTGGAAGAGGAAACGCAAATTGCTCGACTGACTGCGGTTTATTTATTTCCCTTCTGCTTGAATGTGTTAAAATTGTTTGGCAAGTAGCGCTGAATAAACAAGTTTCATGTGTTGGCGACCTTGAGAGACAATCTTGCTAATGAAATTTTTTGTCGGGAATTTTCACAGATCAGATATCGGCGGTCAAATGACTAACACAGTGTATAGAAGTATCATTTCAATGTTGTTGTTTTTTAAAACATTTTATTTGTTTTTGACGTTCAGACATAAAATGATCACCTCTCTGCAGATCTACAAATAAGTAGCTTTTACACGCTCAAAGATATGTGTCATAACAAAGTGACCTTAGAATTAGATTCATATTAATAAAATGATGCTTGGTTGTTTGTGTGTTCAGGGGTGAATTCTCATGTCAACGTGTAACAGACCACCAAACATCCAGAGCTGTTCCTAAAGCTGGCCCACAGAAAACCAAACTCTGACACATTATCTTCTTAAATCTTATTAGAATTTGGGAGGTCATGTGTCCAGAGCAAGTTCAACTCCAGTGCCGACGAGGAGCAGTTTGCTGTTCCTGTGGCGTCCCCTAGCCAAACACTGCTGTAACTGCAACATGATGGCAGGGGCAAGACTTGGAGGGAGATCCTCCACAGCTAGACCAGCTGGGTCTGACTGAAGACTGTACACTGCTATCAAACAGGAGTCCACTATAAAAAGGCTTCCCGAGTGAATCCGTTTTAATACTCTAGAGAGGAGATTAAGAATGCAAAACAGTGAGGAAGTTTATTACGCTCAATATGTGCACAAATGCACAAGTCACTTGGCATGAAGAACACAGAAAAGGCTTGGATCAGCAGCTGTGGATTGCAGCACGTTTCTAGCTTGGCACTCTTCCTCAGGCAGCATGAAGACATTTATGCTGACGTGTCTGTAGAAATGGAGAGAGCGGAGGAGTTGACGCATTAAATACGGCATAAAATAAAGTGTGAATACATAACAGTGACGGGATGCTTCGGTTACTGATAAAACATACTGACCCTCCAACTAGACAATCAATACAGTATCTAAAAGAGTGGCCATTTCTGAAACTATCATTAAATAAACACAATAAACAACAGGTTTAGATTAATCAGCAGTTCTAGTTCTCCCTTAATACCATGAAGGGGCTCTGTGATGAATTCAGTGGCCCGTGTCCGTGGAAGTCTGTCCCTGCAGAGTGAAATGTGTGGAGAGTGGCTCTGATTCATACTGTCTGTTAATAGTGCTTTTATGTTCCATTTACTAACTGGGGAGGGTACATTGAGTTTTACCAATATAGCCTATGTATAGCCAGTATAGTGGATAGTGTAGCAATTTTACAGATAACTGGGTGGAGGGTGGAACGGTGGTGCAGTTGATGCAGGGTTGGAAAATTGGATGTTTGCATGTTTTCTCTGTGTATGCATGGGTTTCCTCCCACAATCCAGAGACATGCAGGTTAACTGGTTGCTGATAGGTGTGATGATTGTTGGTCTCTATGTGTCGGCACTGCCATGAACGGCAAACTGTGTACCCCACCTCCTGCCCAAATTGGCTGGAGCCGATCCCAGCTGACACTGGGGAGGCTCAGCGTCAGCTGGGATTGGCTGCAAAGGATAAGCGGTCATAGATAATAGATTTTTTTGTTTGTTTTATTGTTTTTTTGGAGGTGGGGTGTGATAATAGGTTTGTCCATGACTGCTTGGTGCAGTTCATGCCAGTGTCTGGGTATGATCTGTTTTATTCTATTAGCCAAAGGAGAGTACTGTAGCCTGGAAACTGTGCTATTAGTTCTCTAGGAATGTGTTGCTCTTCACACGCTGTTTTGATTATTTTGTTGCTATACCCGCACTCTTGGAACCTCACAGGCCTTTGACATTGACTGGAACAGCCTCAGTCTCAAGAACTGACCCACTTGTAGATTGTCTTTTCATTTTCCAAGATGGTAGGAGGAGGTCAGTAACGGCATGTTCCAGTCTGTGTCTTTGCTGAGTATTGTTGTTGACAGGTAATTGTTCTCACTTGTTAGAATGTCAAAAAATGATACTGCTCAAAGATCCTAACATGAAATCTGAGGTTGTGTTCAGGAGGTAGTAGAAAGAATGGAGTTGTGTGAGTGCATGGACGAACAATGGCAGTTTAAAATGATGATATGGAGTTCTGGGACCAATATCTTCAGTTGTAGCCAAAACAGATGAGAACAACAAAAACATTCATTGTTTATTTTATTTATACCAATAGCCACAGAAAATGCAGCCAATAAGATTTATGCTAGTTTACAATATTATTATAGGATTGTGTGTCTGGCTTCACAGCAATCAAATATAGTTATTCAGTTTTAGGAGTTACATGTTGGAACTATTTCTTGGCACGAGTAGTGACTGTATGACATGTTTGGTATGGAGACCAAAATCCGAACCTGAGCTCACAAACTGCATGTGGTAATACAGCTGTAGAAGCTGCACAGAAGTGCTTGGCAGATAAACAACTGACTGTTGTTCATCAAGGAAACACATAACTCTTCCCTAAAAACCCACAACCTTGTTATTTTAAAATGTCTAGTTTTCATAGGTCAAACAAAAGAAAGAAACAACTGTTGAACTTTAGAGATGTGGTCGGTGTTGATGTTTGAACTTTGGATGGAGCCAGGCTTAGCTCTCAGTCTGCTTCTGGTCTTTATGTTAAGTTAGGTTAGCACCATCCTTACTCCAGCTCTGTACACACAGACCTGAGACTGATATCCACCTCCACTCAAAACGTAAAGCTACTCTATTATTTCTATCATTCACATGTACTAAAACAACTGCATCACTTTATCATCTCTGAGGCAAAAACACACACATGCCTGTTTTTAAAGTCTTAATATATGCCCAAAGTGCACTGAGTGCTGCTTCTTAAAGCAGTGATGGTTCCAGTGTTGGAGCCACAGGGCTGGGCACTATCCCATTCCATTGGCAGATACTGTAAGTGACCTTTTCTGAAGGGGACCAGAACCTCCGCTGGGCTTATCAGTCTGGCATGAAGCCATCCTTTCAGCCAGCACAGAGCTCTGGCAGCTATGGCTGGATGTGAGCCTGCAGTACTACACGGCCATACTGTATCACTGTCTGTGTACATCAAGAGGTAATGGATACAAGTGAGATACAAAGCGTGTGCTTCCTTCGGGCTTCTCATCATATCAAGGCCAAAACTGCTAGACAGTATGGAGTGTATGCCAAGGCTCGTTTTCATTGATTCATAGTGTTGCCAGCATACAGCATTTGTCCTCTTGCTCTTATTCTTTTTCCCCACCAAGAGCTCATCTGTGCTCATCATACTCACATACTTTTGTTGCTCTTCCCTCTCCTTGCACATGAAGGTATTGCTGGAAGTAATGGTCGTGACTCCAGTTCTTCATCACAAGGGGATATTTTTTTACTTTATTGTTTCATGGCAAGTAAGTATGTTTTAAAAACTCCTCGCTGTTTCTGTGTTCATTAGGCTCTATTATCCAGGATTTCAGTTAGGATACGAAATTCACACCTCCACATGCTGGATCCGTTGATGCATGAAGTGGGCACCACTGTCAAATTTTCTGTTGTGGAAATTTCCAACAATTCTCAGACACCTCCCGGAAATTACACTGACTGAAAGCAGGTGCTTTTAGACTAGCAGACAAACTCTACATTCTCTTCATTGAAGTCCCACCAACAAAAAGTAACTTTGAGAATGTAAAAAAAAACATGGCACTCTGAAAGCAGCTCTTACAGTGAGGTCTGACTGGAGATGTTCTGGAGCGTATGGCCAAAATTCAACAGGGGGTTTCCAACTTTGAATGGATTTCATCATGTGGTAGTCCTGAAAATAAACCCAACCACATGATCCATATTAGTAAACCAGATACAAAGTATTAGTTAGTCAGCTTCAAGGGTATTTTCCATTTTTGGCGGAGTCGTTTCCTCCTATTTCCAGTCTTTATGCTTAGCTAAGTTAACTACATCTTGACTCCAATGTTGTGATAATACACACACAGAGACATGGAGATTATCTTGTCATCTCATTCTTGGAGTAAAAGTCAATAGGCATATCTCACAAACTGCTGAGTTTGTGGAGCACCCATGTTGTATTTATCCTAACTCTGCAACTTAGAGCATCCAAGTTTCATCTATATAACAGCATCCTGATGTCCAGCTTTGGCAGGACACCAGTGATGATATGAATAAGATTAATGTAAGTTGGGAGGAGGCCCAAGAACAGGGAACTGTGGAGGCTCATTGTGGGATGATATATAAATAAATAACTGGTAAGACTCAGAGAGAGCTTCTTTTATTTGTTGCTTAAAGGCTGCAATCTTCTAGCAGCACCTGACGGGTTCAGTGTTTATGCTCCATGGAGAAGTTGACCGGTGGTGTAACCTCCCAAACACATTTCTTGAGCTCAAACAGTCATGGCTGCTGCTACCCCACTTTTCTTCTCCTGATCATCTTCGCCGTCACCATGGCAGCGAAGCACAACACAGCATCACGTGGGATGGATGACATAACGTTTCTTTCCAGGCGCCGGATTGCCTTTTCCCAGAGTAGCACTATGTACCACAGGTCTGGCCCACTGCTCTGCTTTTGTGTTTCTTCCTTTCTGTGGTTGAGGTAGAAAAAAAACTGATTGGTCAATGTCAGCAATTCAGGAGCAGTCCTTCTGGAATACTCATCTTATGGGGCACTGTTTCCAAAAAATGCTCTCACCTTATTTCAAAGTGGCAGGTTTTCCCATAGTGCTGTTTTCCATTCTTTTAAATAATGCTCTCCTCTTTCCTTTCTTTTCTTTTCCTTCCGTTCAGTCCAGCTTTCCCTTGTCTTTTTCCATTGCATAATTGTAGCCACTCTCCGTTGGTCCCTCTCTTCTGGCCAAAAGCTTAAAAGGCTCAGAAAGTCCCACCATTATTATGACTTCAACTTTCCACTTTATGTGTGTCCTAGCAGAGGGAACAAAGTATTATCATTACAGTTAGCATTTTTGCATGATGTAACCTTCTTTAGTGTGCATTGAGTAGAAATCCTCCTGCAAGAGTGACACAACATCTTGTATATTAATTTAAAATAAGAGTTGATGATTAGGTGATACAATCAAACAGTGAACCATATAATGCTCTGTATCATGTTGTTTCATCCTTAAAGTCATAACCAAATCACATTTTAATGAACTCGATCCATCTGCCCATTTGTTTGTTACTCATCTGGAGCTGGTCTGAGGCTGCAGGCTAAGCCAGATGTCCCCCTGACCCCAGCAACGTCTTTGACCAAACAACAGCAACTTCCTGTTGATGTTATTTCCAGACCGACCGTGCAGACATTACTCTAGCTAATTCATTTTCATTCTTTGCAGTGATTTTAATTGATGATTTGTTCTGCACATTGCAAAGTGTATTTCACATGAAGACTAATCGTTTTGTGGAGGAAATAATGAAAAAAAAAAAATACTGTTTTCTTCCCTAAACACTGGATTCAAACTTGCTTACATCATCATTTTTGAAGCATTCTGCAGAATAGTAATTTACAGTGTTTCTAGCAACTTGACATGTGGGCCAAATACAGATTAAAGACACACAAAATCCCTGAAAATTTGGCAAACATTAATTTTCCAGTTGTGTCATCATAGAAAATGTTTGACTTTCTCAGCAAAATATATATTAGTTTAACTTTTTTTCACATAATGGAAGCCGTGCACTACTGAAGGATGAACCAAATTCAATCCATGTGTTACAAACATAACATTTAACATTTAGTTCCACTGACTAAGATTACCTGTGTAGGCACATGGATGAATTTTCATGGCTTCCTGGTAGCGGTGCACACGCAGACTTCTCCAAGACCCCTTAATATATTTCAGCTATGTTGAGTTTTGCTTCTTAATCTATATTTTTGTAGATTGCAGGGCAGATTTAAAAGCAATATTTGTTCTGATTTTATTACTTGTAATCAAACACTAGCAGGCCGACAACTTTGCAACAAAATATCAAGCAAGGTCAACAACAGCAGACATAGCAGCCAGCTAACATTACTTACTAGTCCAACAGCAGTCAGCCCAACTCGGCGTCTGACTTTCAGCCTTTTATTTCACCAAGCTCCCACCCACTACTGAAAGTCAGTCTCACATTTACTCTTGTCCAGCAGCTTCTTGCTCCCCACTCTCTTCTTTTTTCTTCTTAGCTTCCACTGCCAATGTCCTCTTCGGTTTGTTCTCCTCTGCCATTATGTCCACAGAGTCTGCCAAGCCCAGTTACATTGCCTGCTTATGCAGTTCCGGGTTCTGGCACAACACCGGCTCTGCTCTGTGTGTGCATTCCCCCCGCACCTGGACCTGAAAACCTCCTCTTCTTCCCGGTGGTTCCTTTGGCACAAACATTAACACTCCCCCGGCACCCTAACCTCACAGTCCGGGCTGCCCGGCTAACAGAATGAGCTAACATTAGCTAACAGCAGCTACAGTTGGCAGAAGTTTACTTCACTGTCCATCAGGAAACTCTGTAAATCACAGAGGGTTGTGGAGGAGCAGCCGGAGGACATCAGAGGGAAAAGCAGAAACCATTTTTTCCATAAAATATGATCCAGTTTCACCAAAATCAGTCATATAGTTGGTGGTGCCTTGAAATGTTACGTGCTTCTTGAGGGTGATTGTACCTGGAGCCCAAAGTTACAGTTGGAGAACTGATGTACGAATGACAGAGACACAATTCACCTGATTTCAAGTCAGTGTAGCATCAACACGATTTAACGTGTTATTTTATAGTAGTGAAGTTACACAATGTTACTCAAAGCTGAGTCTTTATCATGTATCATTATCGTTCACAGCTGCTTGTACAATGACAAAACTCTTAAATAAGGTACTGACTTCTATCTTCTATTCTAGCTTCTATCCACCTCTCAAAGTCATCCTCGGTTGATTTATGTTTTTCAGTTGCTATCCCTATCTGATGCTGAAGTGAAGTAGAAAAAGTAAATGTGTCTTCTTTCAATGCAATTATTGTCTCAAAAGTCAAGAAGCTTGACCCTCATTCTTGTAGAATATATTGAATCATGCTCTATATTCAGACCTGTAGTCAAGCAGCAGCAGGTGTGCATTGCACAGTATACATAATGCCATGAAAGTAACTAAACTGTTCATTTTCTCTCACTATTTACAGCTGTGGCAACACGGTGCAATGTGCAAATGTAAATGTACCCAAATATGACAAACTGAATGCATCATTTTCAGCTCAACAGAAGATTAAATATGTCATTAACAGATAATAACTAACAACCACACTTAGCTGCTGACTATACTAACTAGTCAAGTAGGTTTGTGCACATCAGGGAGTTTTTCAAGAGGTAAAGGTGTGGGAGGGTCACACCTTCAGGTTTGGGTGATATTCAGGCTAAAATCAGCGCTGCAAGATGGAGATTATTTATAGGGTCTAAAAATGTGACCCACCTTCTCTCATGAAATTCACTGATGTGCACAAACCTATTTTGAGAATACAGCTTTATCTGTGTAGTTATTATCATAAATTTAAATTTCTATTTTCTGACTGAAAATGATGCATCCAATTAGTCATATTTGGGTCCATTTACATGTGCACATGCCCCCTGCTGTAATTACTCAAGGAAAAGCAACGGTCTGATCTAACATGTCATGACACATTGTGACATGTTGGCAAACAAATAAATAAATACACTTCATTTCCCAAACTGTTTCTGTGTGTCCTCATATTAACATTGTGGTAATTAATCATGTTCATTTGGTGTTTTTATATGATTGTCATGGTGAAACTATAGTTTTTTAAATTAATTTAAAAATATGAATGTATTCATCAAACTACTTTTACATTTTCACGTTATTTTTTTCAAATATTAATGAATAAAAGGAATATTTTCTTCCTGCGCATAAAAAATATTTTAACTTATAACTATAACTAATAACTATATTTTAAAGTGTTTTGCGCGTGCGCGCATTCGCGGGAAGAAGGCTTTTCCTGATTGGCCAGAAGCCTCTGACGTCAGGTTTCAGGAATAAGGAAGTCCCCATCACTGTCACTAGCGGGAAATTTGGAAGTTGTAGTTCAGTGAAATGTCTGAAAGTTATTTGAAGTCCAAACTGAAGAGGAAGAAACTCTCTGTGGAAGAGAACCAGGCGGAACCATCCTCAAGGGGAACCCTGAACACGAGACACACGACAGCGTTCGCCAGAGACGGTCCAACAGAACCAGAGAGGTACACACACACACACACACACACACACACACGAACCTACCTCCATTAACACGTCATCAATGTTCAGCTGGTCATCAGTCCGTGACTGACGGGACTTTAACGAACCGGCGGTGCTGACATTAAACACGTATGTAGATAGAAAGCTGCCTCTCATGTGCAAGTATGAGTGTAACTTCAGAAGCATCAAAACATCTTCATGAAATAAAATATATAATGAAAACAACAACAACAACAACAACAACAACAATAATAATAGTAATAAATAATATTAATAATAACAATAATTATAGTAATAGTAATAATAATAATATTGATAATGATAATAATAGTAATAATAGTAATAATAGTAATAAGAATAATGATAACAATAGTAATAATAATAATAATAATAGTAGTAATAATAATAACAATAGTAATAATAATAATAATAATGATAATGATAATAGATACAATAGTGGGACTGTGTTTGGGTCATTTTACAAACACAGATTTGAATGAGAGTGTTTCTCCCCTCTTGAGGACCTCTGCTGACTCACACTGAGCTCAGAGTGCTCCTGATGACAGACCATGAACAGAACAACAGAGGAAATGAAATGAATGGTGGGCAAGCAGCCACTCCAAAAAGAAAAAGGATAAACTCATAAATAAATAAATAAATAGAAGAAGGTGCTGAAAATAGTATTTAATAATCCGATTTTTGTTTGGAGTTTTGTATTGTTGGTTGAAGGAGCCTTTTTACCTGTTTATTTTCTGTCCAAAGGAGAGAAAAAAAACTCATCTCATTTCTTTCTTTATTTTTATAATACGAAGAGCAAAATGTCAGAGCTCACGGGAGAGTTCTGCTTTCAAGGTTGACACATTTGACCCAGTTAGCCTGTCACTGCTCAATGGAACTACAGAAGAAAGACACAGAGCCTCCGTCACAACAGATGAAGCAGTATAAGCTTAAAAAAGGTGGATTTATTGCAGCGATGGTGTTTTAGATTGCACCTAATAAAGTGATAACTGCGAGCACGGTGATAGATCTCATGTAAAGCAGGAACAGCCATAGAAATCATCTATAACTTAGAGTCATTACACAGAATCTACATTTTCCTCTGCGGCAGATCAACTCTCAATAATAGTTTGATTGACCTTTTCTAGCGTTCTGGCTAGTGGAAGATTAAATCTAGTCTTTATACATCTGGAAACTCTTGATAAACTCTGAATGTGTCATTCACAAACATGCTCGGTCTGACTTCAGAATGAGTCTCACTGGTGTGTAATATCTGGTTTACAGGTCAGCAGTGTGGTGGGACAGAGAGCAGCTGCCTGCCGTGGAGACTCTGTGGGCGCTGACGCTGAAGACCGCTCTGCCGTACCTGGAGAACCAAGTTCCTGATCTTCCACAGCCGTGTACAGCGGTATGCTACCATCGCGTGTTCCTGTAGTGAACCCGGAGAACCATCAACACAGAACAGTTGAAATCGCTTCATCATCGGTTGTGCGGTGCTCATGCTCCAAGTTTCTGTGGCTGATCCAAACAAATATAGTTTCTGATCCAAACTAAACTCACAGTCAGAAATCATGTATCAGCTCTAGAGAGAAGCAGGGTTTGTTTTGAACTAGCTTCTATTAGAAACAGGCGTTCCCCCTCTAATTTCTTAACAGAGACAGCCTTTATTAACCAATTATTTCCAGTTGCCTCTGTGGATCATTTCAGTCAATAACTCACATGCTTTGTGTTAAAAGTCCTCCAGTCGATAAACCGTCATAAAGCATCCCATTTGTGGAAGCCTATCTGCAGGAAGTGTTGCGTTTCACTTCAGCTTTACAGCAAAGCAAAGAATGTGGAAATGTTTGGAAACCATCACTGATGCTGAGTGTCACGCCGTTCCTTTCACTCTGTTGTTGCCGGGCTGACAAAGAGCAAACTTTCACAGCCTTAAAGGGGCACTTTGTGTATTTGATGTGGGGTTGTGTGAGGTATTTATCTACTGTCAGCGTCCCGGCACAGCAAGCACAACTACACACTGCTGCGGACAGCGGCCGCACAAAAAGTCTCATTAAAAAAGGCCCACCTCAAAATAATCAATATATGTTTCTAGAATATTTTTTCTCCACTTATCTTGCCTTGTCAGACGGCCTTTTCTTTTGGCACTGACCGTACAACATTATTAACGGTGCAGCACGCTGTGTATCGCAGATCATCTGATTGGAGTTCCAGACAAACACAAGCACGTCTTTTAAAACGTAAACTCTAATGACCCACACGGCTGATCTGCAGCATCATACAGTGTGCTGCAACTCCAAGCTGGGGCGTGCTGACCACTGACACAGACCATCCCCTTACCGTCTGGTTATTGTTATTGTTGTCTTCTGGATTTGATTTTGTGACTGCAGAGCTCATGAATGTATCCACTCTTAGAGTTGAACTGTCGCAGCATCCATATATGCCCCGTGATGGCTGTCTATCTGCAGCAGTTGGAAGTCTGCATCGTTTGTATTTAAAGCACTGATCTTTGTAAAAACCTGTGCTGTGGTGCTTTAAAACAGGACAGAGATGATAGATTACATTCTTTGATGGTGCTGTAACAGGTTTCTTTGTTTCCACTCTTGGATTAATGCAGTCCAGGACCAGTTGTGCAATATTTCTCCTAAACACAATGCCCTTTAATGAGGACCCTTTCTATGTTGTCCTTTATTTCAGCAACACGTCAGCGTCACCCATCTGTCTTCAGTTGTTAAGTACTCTCACTTTTTGGTTGCTAAAGATCTGTTTTTCTTTCCATGTTACTTTAGAGACCCATCGCACTGAAGCTGGATGAACAGCGATGGTGTGACCTCAGTGAAAAGGTCGCTTCCTTCCCTGAAACTTCTCAGAGGACTTCATCCAGTCCAAATCCTCTCAGGCACAGCTCCTCCCAGCAAGACCTTTCAGTAGAGACCAAACCTGAACCGGACCCACCTGACAGACATGTGTCCGCTCACAGCAGGCAAAGCCAGAACGGCAAGACAGCATCCATTCAAGCCCTCACTAAAAGACCACAGCCTTCCCTCTACAGCTGGGAGGGAGCAGCAGCAGCATCAGCAGGACCGTCAAGTGTACGGGTAGAAGAGGAGAGGAAAGGGAAAGAGACTGGACCAGACAACAGACAGATTCTCACCAGCCAGGGGAGGGCGTCTGACAGGCGAGATGAAAATAACGAGGAAGAGGAGGTGCAGACGAGCGTCAGAGGAGATGGAGAAGCAGCAGGAGGAGTAGGCCTGCAGAGCTGCCCCATGTGCCTGCTGGTGTTCCCTGCTGGGTAAGAGATGTAACTTTCCAAATGATTTTCCATCATCTGTCTTTGTGCGCAGAACTGCGGTGACGCGTGTTCCCGTCACAAGGACTGTTCATCCATCCTGAGGTAAAGCTGAGCGCTCGAGAGTTTTAATAATCACCACACCACGTGATCTGTATTCACCTTCACACACACACACAGACCAGCCTCACCTGGTTCATTGTAGTGGCCCCTTTGAGAATCTCCCAAGTTCAAATTCTGCTTATGAGTCCGATTCTCGATCGATTCCCGTATTGATTCCTGATCAATTTCCTGTGTGGGAAAACAAGCGTGCCTACTTTCAGCGTCAACACGACTGTTTTATCATTGAAAAGCTGCTGGCTGGGAGCTGATGGGTGAGGCGAGCTAGCTGCAGCAACAGTCTGTCATCATCTGAAATGAATGAAATGAATATCTGAGCAGCTTTTTCATTTAGGATTTCTTAGACGAAGACAAAAGCAGACGCGCTGCTCAGCTGGAAATCAGTTCCACTCCAGTGTCAGATACATGACATTCCTCAAAGCCAGTGTAGCTTGCAGAGCATATTGTTGGTGTTTTCACACCGACTTGAAATGATCATTTTACAGATGACTAGAACTGTTGTCATCTTTCTTTGGACCGTTTCTTCCTCTCCGTCATGTCTTTCAAGAGTTTGATGTCAACTGTGAGAAAAACATGCCAGCACCAATAAAAGGAAGTGATAAGCTCAGAGACAAACGATTCAGATGGACAGATGATTTGAAACTGCCACTCAACTGGATTACACGAGTATTTGTTCTGATTTACATTACTTACCCAAACATCAACCAGGTCACCAACAGCAGCAGCTAACATTACTGACTAGTCCAACAGCAGTCAGCCCAGCTCGGCGTCTGTCTTTCAGCCTTTTATTTCACCAAGCTCTCACCATTATGTCCAGTAAAGCTGCTGAGCCTGGTTACATTGACTGCTAGCCCAGCTCCGGTTCTGGCATGACACCAGCTCTGCTCTCCATCGTTATTCCCCCAGACCTGAAAAACCTCCTCCTCTTCTTCTTCTTCCTGGTGGTCCAACACTCCCTGAGTGCTGTGAGCTCAAAGTGCGGACAGCCCAGCTAACAAACTGAGCTGACATGAGCTAACAGCAGCTACAGTTGGCAGCAGTTTTACTTCACTGTCCGTCATAAACTCTGTTGAGAGATGAGGCGGAGCAGCCGGAGGACATCAGAGGGAAAAGCAGAAAACATTTTCTCCATAAAATATGATCCAGTTTCACCAAAATCAGGCAAATAGTTGGTGGTGTGTGACTCAGTGCTACTTCTCCCGACCCGGAGCTCAAAGTTACGTAGTGTGAGAACAGACGTACGAATGACAGAGACACCGTTCACCTGATCACAGTGTCAGTGTTGCATCAACAGGATTTAACAAACGTTAGTTTATGGTTGCTTAGTAAATATAAGTATCAGATCAGACTCAGTATCAGAGATGCCCAATATTAAAAGGCTCTGATCAGGATGCTTGATTGTGACATCTCTCAGAAACTTAACCAGAACCAAAAAAGTGTGTTTGATACTGTGCAGCGATGTGGGCGAGGAGCAGTCCTCTTCTCAGAGCTGCTGGCATGGCGGCACACTCTGCTTGTTAAGTCACTTTTATTTCTCTTGCCTCAAGAGGCTTTCCAGTCTGTACTGAAGAACAGATCCAGGAGGACAAACAGACCTGAACCACATGACCTTCTCCCACCATGAAGACCTGGAAGAGGACAGACTACACACACACACACACACACACACACACACACACAGTGAGAGAGACAAGAGGAGAGAATGAATCTCCAGGAGGATCAAGACCCAGATCCGAAACATCTGGAATGAGGCACTTACAGGGCAGGGGAGAGAGAGAGGTCTCAGTCGATGGCCCAGGAGAGTTAATCCTGAGTGAGAAGGAGGGAGGAGGAAGAAGAGTTTGAGACACAAACAGAAACAGACAGAGTGTTTTTAGAACATTTACAGCATTCTGTCATTTTCAAACGTGTGTTACGTGCGTCTGGATGAAAGGCCGACACACTCTGTATGTGTCACTATGTAAATGTGTGTGTTGGTCACACGCTGAGCGTGTTCACCGTCAGCACCAACAGTGCATCTCCTTGTTCCTGTCTCTCCAGGTTCACCCAGATGGACTGCGACGGCCACCTGGCCCAGTGTCTGTCAGAGGTGAATGTGGATATGACCTGGTGAGTCGAACAGGATGCTGGCCGCCGTCCAGGAGCTCCGAGCAGCCCAGATGTCCCACACACTCCACGATCCTATCACACGGAGAGGGGACACACCCAGAGAGCTGCTCGTACAGACAACACTCAGTGTTCATGGAAACGGACTCAGAGACTGTGTTTAGACCTCAAGGTGAGGAAAGCCGGACATTCACCTCTTGGAGAAAAACATGTCCGGTGTTTGTCAGGAGGAGGCAGAGCAGCTGATCAGAAACAACAACACAAACATCAGAAGACTAAAAATCCACATGGACGTATTATGATCATGTGATCACATTGTGTTGTAACTGAATGATTTCAAGCACGTGGAGGTCTCATGTAACACTGCATTCAAAATCAGTGTGGTTATTTTACAGATATTTCCTGTTTTTTTTCTCTCCTGTTGTTATTATTATATTACTAATCCTTAAAAAATATAAATAAAAATATTGTATATTGTATTTTTTTTTATCTGATATTTTTGGGCTTTTGAACCTCTGAGCCCCTGCACAGCAACATTTTAATGACTCGAGTGTTTGCCGCCTTCTATTGAATCAAACGTGACGCTGCAACTTTTACTCATCTCATATTTTCTGTTGAACTCTTTCATTGTATTAAAAAGTCATTCGTTCATTCTGCCTGGTTCATGTTCCATGTAAAACACTTTGAACCGCCTTGTTGTTAAAGCACACTGTCGTTTGTAAGTAAATCCAGCACATAACAAACGTGTTACTGACTTCCCTCCAAATCTGCTTGGTGAGATGCGCACTGCACTGTGGCTGAGCTGATGATATCCACTGCACATTTTTGAATATTTACTATGAACACTGATTACTGATGAACAGAGAACTGCTGCTAGATGATAAATATTGGTTAATTGCCTTTTCCAGTCTCCTGGTATGGACAGAGTAAGTGGTGATCAGAGGATGTGCTGGTGTTTGAGACCAACTCCCATGTGACACACACTCACACACACACACACAAATAAACTGGAGCATGTGCAAAGATTTTTCTGCCATCGTCTGCAAAAAGGAAGGACTCATTTCACGGAAAACCAGTATCATTTTTAATAATTACACATATTTACAAAGATGTGATGAAGCAAATGAAGCATACCCAACCAGCATCATGTTAGGAAAAAAAAACTCCTTCATACTTAGATCCAGATTCTTTCTGTTCGATGTTTGAATGGCCCTCACTGTTTCGAGGACTCCCAGCTCATCCGTTGGTCCCTCGAGAAAACCCGGTGTGTGAGCGGATCAACCACGTGACATTTAGAAAACACACTGAATGGATGGATGGAGTTTGGGAGGAGGAAGCTTCCTGTAATGTTGGAGTGATTTCTCAAAGTGTGTGTCGGTGTGTGTGTGTGTTCATTGTGAAGGACTAATCTGTGACCGTGGAGCTGCTTCATTATCTCTCCTCTCTCTATCTGTTTCTTTGCTGCCTCTAAAGGCCCTACAGCTAATTGAGACCCTTTGACTCAGGATCAGCTAATTAATCCTATTATGTGGATATCGAGTTAACACGGGTCAGATTTCATCAAATAAATCTCATTTCAGCGACAAGGACTTCTTCCCGTCGGTGACTGTAATCCGTGCTCGTGGTTCACAGACGTGTTTGTGCATGTGTTTGATTTTATCAGCGGGCTCCTGAACGGGGTCACAGATCTGTTACTTGCTGCGTAGAAAGGTGGCAGTGTATGAAGTTAAACTCACGTGAACTAAAAAGCTTTAGGGTATAAATAAACTCATGGCTTCTTATTGTTTTTGTGCACACACTGCACCAGCGGTTGGGGGAAATGAAAATGATTCGGAAACTCTTCGATGGATCAGAACAGTGCAGGAATGAGCTAACAGCTTGGCAAGCCGAGCCTCCAAAAACCACTGATGTTAGAGAGCTGACCACCGTGTGCTGGGCTGGCTTTACACTGAGCAACTGTTGCACTGTCAGCTGCAGGTTACACACTCGCCCAGAACTCGAGCATGGCTGAGTGTTCATGAATCTGTGATGTTAATATGATACTTGTTAGAGTTTCACTACCCAAACGGCATAATAAAAACATGATTTAATAAAACGTCTCAATGTTTCAGAGTTAGAAAAGTTTGTAAAAGTGTAAATGAAATGCATCAAAACATATGTGGAACAATCAGATCAAGTGTTTGATGCCAACTTTTGATATTTGATGTTTCAGTCGGTGCTGAGCTTTGTTAACTCGCCCTGTTGTCCTGATAATAAAAGGGGGCAGACCTGGTCCAAATACTGACAACAGATGCACACGTGGTTCTGTTCATACTACACTGGGTGCTCACATGTTTCTTAGTGTGCACAGCCTAAAATGTATGACACTGTGGACTGTACACGCCAAGAAACATGAGCACGCGTCTGCGAAGACGCAGAACAGGTATGAAACTGACGTCACGTGGCTGGTAAGGATGCAGAGAGGATAATTTGGCAGTGTTGTTGTTTTACCTGGCTAGTTCAATACATCTGATGAAGTGTGAAATCTGTTTTTGAATCCAGGCAGACCTGAGTCAACAGCAAAACACTCGGCGTGAGATTCCAATTCATCTCCGGCCACTGCATCCGTGATGATCTGTCGTCCACGCGCTGTGAGAGGCATCCAACGCGGCACACCTGAAGCTGGATGAAGTATTCAGGTGGACGGGTGGCACAGAAAACAAACCAATGTTTGAAGCACCATCATTGGAATAAGTGGAGGAGCGTTGCATTACTCTGTGCTACACTAATGAAAGGAAACGTGAGTGAAGCGAAGGTTGTTTGATTCCTGCGTGTAACATGATGATGACCCTGACATGAAGCTGTAATTAACGTGTCCTCCGCCTGAAGAAGAAACAGGAGAGGTTTCAGATTTGACATCTTTTGCTTTCTTGGATGCTAAATGCTGTGTGGTCCTTCGTTTTCAGCAGCTCTCCGACAGAATGCTGTCTGTCCTTGTACTCTGCAGGCACTAGTACAAATTTGTTGACACTGTGTCTCTGTGCTCCTGTCGGTACAACCAGCCCGCCCACTCAGAGGCTTCTGATGGATCCCTGAAGACCTTCTCTTAGGAAACATTAACAGTACAACTGAACATCGTTTGACAATGATTTGTGAAGACACGGACATTATTTGTGTGGTTTAGTTTGGATTCTTCTTTGAACTAAGAGAACAGTCTCGCACCGAGCTGCAGTCGCAGCGTGTAAAGCCAGCCTCAGCACCGAGATGGAAACGACACAACGAGCCCGAAATGGAAATGGAGACACGTTTCCACAAGACAGCACAACCAACCGGTCACATGATCTTTTTTGACCGGCTGCAGATGGTCACGCAGTGGCAGCTGGTGTGGAAGAATCTGAGCTCGCCAGCAAGCCTGTACACACTGTGGAGGCAGGATCCGATGATCTGCTTTGTTTTTCAGCCGGAGTCCTGATAGAACGTGTTCCTAAAGCTGCCAGACTGCGAGTGGCAGCAAGTGTACTATGGCCTTAACACACCTTTATGCTTTGTTTCATTGCAAATACAGGTCCGCTGCATCATACTGCAGACATTTCTGAATGATAGTTTGGCAAAACTCTGGCAAAGCAGGACACAGTCTTCACTATTAAATATCTGTACACCCAGTTTTACCCCTCTCATGGCCACCAGTCATCAGTTCGGATGTTGACTTGGATGCTACTTGTGAATCTACAGAGCAGTCATAAATACTCAGTTCTACGCTGATTCTCTGGATTGATTCATTAAAAATAAAATGATTCAGAGCCGCCGTGCTCTTAAAAATATTGACTCCCCTAAAAATTTGAATGGTTTGGACCAACGCTGGCAGAGTCTAGCCATGTTTTCGATTGGTCATGATGGGTGAAGAAATGTTCAATAAGAGATAAGTGCAATCAGAGACATGGTAATTAATACGATCTTTGAGGCACTTCTTAAATAAAAAGTCATCTCCCGGTTCCAGTTTCCCCCCCATTGTTCGTGAAAATCATAAAAGATAACAAAAAGAAAAGGTTTGTGGTTACGGATGGAAATGTGCCACTTGCATCAATAAAAAGGCATCATCAATTCTGGATTCACTACCTACATTATAATACACAACAATAACTTATTTTTTTTCCTGTGTCATTGTACATTCTTGTTTCGTGTGAGGCGTCGCCCCCTCCCTACAAGATAGAAAAAAAGGAAAAGAAAAAAAAAAAAAGAAAGGAAAAAGTGCACGTAAAATTTCAAGTTCTTCAGCAGAACTGTCATATTCATCCAGGGATGTGAGATGGGTTGACGTGTTCATGATGGCAGGCACAGAATGAAACAGCTCTCTGTTCAAATTACAAAGCCAGTCGTGCTTCGACACAAGGATAGACATTCTGAGGGGAGAAAGGAACGAAGCCGAAGGAGAGAAAGAAAAGAAAAGAAAAGAACAGAAAAGGGGAAGACAACGTAACGACAGGGAATGTTCTTGAAGTCCAGTGTCTTTGTTTTCCTTGTAGATACCAAGAACGAAGAGTTTGGTACCACCACAAAACAATCTGAATCATCCAGGAAGGAAACTCTCCCATTCTCCTGTTTGCTTTCCTTGTTGACAGGTCCAGAGGGTGAGTTCATCCTCCCTGTTTGTCCTTTACTCTTCCTCCTCCTCCTCCTCCTCCTCGCCTTTCAGAGTTGGCTTGCGAGTGGTTTTTGGCTGAGACGGCAGCTTGGACAAACAGTAGGTGGGCGAAGGAGGAAGCTGGTCTCTCCTTCATACAGACTCTTCTGTGGATAGCAGCAGGGGGTTGATGTATTCAAATCCCTCAAACTCTGACTGGTCTATTCTCTTGATGACGTCCCTGAGGAGACGGAGACAGAAGGAAGAATTAGAGCTGTTGTTGTTGTCACCACACACCCAGAATAGAATGCTGTCCACAGCTAACCTGGGTCAAGTTCAGAACAAAGGCAGGGACACGGTTTGACCCAAAGAACGTCCTCACTCCTTTGGAATCACACAACTGCTCAGAGAGGCACCGATCCAGCTATTTTGGATACAGCTTCCAACACCTTGACCCAGACGCATGAATTCTGGAAGAGTCTGGAACATTTCTGGGGCCTGATAGACTTTTACTACTCAAGTGGACAGTAGAGGAACAGCAGAAAGTGACAGGAGACAGAGACAGTTCACTGTCATTCTCCTCCTCAAGTTTAATCATAAACTTGGACACTACATTTTAAAACACTGAAGAAGAAAGTATATTTATTATAGATCTGCTACATCTGGCTGTTACCTCATCTGCATAAGCGCCTCATCACATCATCTTTACAGAGAAACGTGTCGAGCTCAGTTCATTCCTAGAGGATAGCAGGGGTGATAGAAATCTGCACAACTTTGGTGAACTTTGTCTGCAGCAACAGCAGCTTATACTGAGAACAGAGGGCTGCAGAGCCGGATGCGGAGGAAGCCATCGTAGCTCCATTATTAGGGATGTAACGATGCATCGTGACACGATTAAAAATCGGTACAAATGCGTGACGACTCGAATCGGTTGACAGAAAAAATGAATTGCGATTCTTGGCGAATGCGAGAGAACTAGGATATGTTCTTTTTCGTCTTTTTTAAAATTAGAAATAGGTTACGTTATCTTAAAAAAAGTCACTGGTTGGTGATTCATTTGTTGAACGTCAGGCGTCAAGTCACGTGACTCACGTCACTACGTAGGTACGGAGCACAGAGCGAGGGAAGACATGGAGATGGTAGAAAATAGCTTTGAAATAGAGGACGCACCGAGCAGTTTGAAATCACCTGTGTGGCGGCATTTTGGATTCACTATATACACAAATACAACCGTGAGAAATGGACAGACAAAACCAAAAACAGCATGTAATAATTGCAAGAGACTGCCAATATATAGCGGCAACACGAGCAACACGCAGCAACATATTATCCGCCACCACAGTGAGAAGCACAGTAACGTTACGCTACCTCGTAAATGAAAACTGCACATTACACCAGTTTACTGTGAGATTGTTTCTAAAGAAAGGAGATATCTGTCATTTGTTTTGTTGTTTAAGATGTAAGTTGCACTTTTTAATAAGAGAACACAAACTGTTTGAGAGTTTCTGTAAAGAAAGATTTTTTTTCCTACAAATAAAAAGATAATTGTATTTGGTCATAATTTGTCTGTAGCTCTAACAGACCATTAGCAAGCATGTTAACTCAGAGAATTGTATTTGACATGAGTGACTTTCTGTTGAACACAGTGGTGTGAACAGAACATAGAGAGGAAACAGAGAAGCTCGAGGAGTTATTGATTCTCTTATTGATCTCTTTGCATCAGACCTCGATGAGTTCAGCGCTGATGGTGCATCCATAAAATTGGTATTGATCCCACCTCTAGAGAATCTGACTACCTCTGTGGCATGTGGCCACGCTCATGTGTGAGTCGAAAGCTTCTCACTCCATCCAACGGAAAAATACTCAATACAACACATCCTTCAGGTTAAAGATGCAGTTCCATTCTCATGAAACTATCCGAATGACAATCACGAGAAACATTTGTCAGAATGTGTGACAGCCACTCGTCAACACAGCGCTTTAAAAACTCTACAGGGGATCTTCAAATGACACACACAGAAATATTATAACTAACATCATCGGGGTGTCTGATCAAAGTGTAGATGACAGATCAGGAATTCAGTTAGAGTGCAGTAAGAGTAAGTATGTGTGTGTGTGTGTGTTTTATTTTACTTTGCTTTTAATCCTTTAAAATGTTTATTAGCTTCAATCCTTTAGTGTGAGTGTTAACAGATTGTGTTTTTATTGTTTTGATCATACAGCTGTTAGTTCACCTGCTCACTTCCATTTTTTTACTAACCATAAGATTTATGTGGTTATTAAAAATACATGTAATAAGAAAAGGTGTTGCTCCCTGCTGCTCCTGCTCATTTGGAAACCTCCTAATGGGCTGATGTTCCATTCTTAGGCTCTCTCTGAATAAATCCCTCAAAGCCTGTAAAATAGGAACCCTGAGTACACGATGTCAAGTGAGACAGAAAGTACAGGGTGCAGACTAATCAGTGGAGGAACTCCAGCTGCCTCTTTGTTTCCTGAGTGTGCTGCTTCCATTAACAAAGGCATAATCACAGGTAAATGGAGCGGAACCCCATAACTAGTGGGCTCGGAGTGGTTGGGTAAAAATAAATGTACTCCCTTAGCAACGCTGCTGGCTTCTTCTCCTGCAGCAACAGGCTGTTTACTCATCTGTGTGTGTGTGTGTGTGTGTGTGTATCGATAGTGAAATGAGAAACTGAAGCCCAAAAAGGAGGCCTCTCACTGGGAAAGGCTGTGAAGCTTTCCCCCTTCAGACACTAAGCAGAGGGCTTTGAAGTTAAAACAATAGGTGCGTTCACTGGACCTCCCCCTGGCGTACCAGGTGGGTGGGGGTCTTACTTTAGGGGCCACCGGCACTGTAGAACAGGTTGAGGATCCCACCCACATAGAGCGCAAGGACAACTGAATGAAATGCTACAGTGTCTTTGTTTCAATGTGCCGACTAGAATACTGATGAAGCAAATATTTTTCCTCCATCTGATCTCATGTGAAGTACTCTCACTGTAGGAGGAGGTCAACACCAATACAACAATTAGATTTAGAAAATGGTGTTTTTCTGTTTTTGGACTTTCAGAGAGAACAGAGAGGCAGAGAGAGAGAGAGAGAGAGCACAGAGAGGGACACAACAGAGGAGGGAGAAGGTTTGGGAGGTGACCAAAACAAACAGTGTGCTCAACCAACGTAAATGTTGCCCTTCTTTCCAGGCCTGGATGACTTGAAAGCATTACCAGATGCAGAGTGGAGGAAAGAACGAGGAAGGGACAGAGGAGGAGGAGGAGGGAGTGAAGAGGGAGAGACAAAACAAGAGTACGGCAGAAAGCATGAGGACGTCTGTCTGTTTTTCTCACTGACATTTTAAACGAAGAAGTCAACTCTGAACCCTTCAACAGCTACACGACTGACAGTCTAAGAAATGATTTGAATCATCTTTTTGAGTTTTATTGTACAGAGACAGCTTGAAGAGTGGCAGGAATGTGAGGAGAGAGAGAGATGGGGAATGACATGCGGGAGCGGTCCGCAGGTCAGATTCAAACCCTGGACCGTCGCGGCAAGGACTGAGCCTTCGTACATGGAGCGGCTGCTCTACCAACTGTGCTAAACGACACCCCCAACAGCTAGAGTTTTGATTATTTGACATTTCTTTAGACAGAATGTGACATAAATCTTTAACTGACGCTCAGGGGGTAGAGCTGGTCATCCACTATTCAGATGATTGGCGGTTCGATCCCCGGCTCCTCCAGTCTGCATGTTGAAGTGTCCTTGGGCAAGACACTGAACCCTATATTGCTCCTGAAGGCTGCGGAGGATCCGTATGAATGGTTAGCTCCTCAAACTGATGAGCAGATGACACCTTGCATGGCAGCCAATGCCATCAGTGTATGAATGTGTGTGAATGGCACGATACAGCACAGTGTTATTACAGTCCATTAATCTCCAAATATGCATCTGTGTGAGGGGAAAGTGTTTGAAATTTATGGCCTGAAAGAAAAGAACACAAAGGAGCAGAGTTGAAGCGTGAAGCTGGAAGGTGAAGGTGCATTCCAAACCACATGATGAAGAGAAAAAAGAAGAAGAGGTTTGTGTCAGTCCAGAAAAAGATGAACAGGCAGCAGACTGCTACATTTAACATATATCCAGTGCAGTGTCACTTTTAAGTTGTAAGGGAATGAATAATGTGCATCAAGATGAAGAGGAGCAGCTGAATATTCTGTTTCTGAGCTGCAGGCTGTGATTTATGAGAAAGAGAGAAATTAGAGGAAGAAGGAATAAAGTACGTGGATGGAGCGGTGATGAGCAACAGGTTCAGTAGACAGACTACAGCAGCATCATGATCAAGTCCCGGAGAACAACCACCAAGGACCAAGAAGACAGAAGAAGGAAGTGTGCCACTCGGGGGTGCTGGCTGAGGCTGCCATTTTCTAAGACGGAGAGCTGGCACAGAAAAACGAAAGCCTCTCTCCCCCCTCCTCCCCTCACCATGCTGGCAAGGGCCCCCAGCAATTCTGGCTTTTAATGTCGCAATGTAAATCTCTAACATGGAGGGTTTACTCTTCTCTCTCTCCCTACACGGCTCTCACTTCTCTTTCTTCTCGTGCCAAGGCCATCACGAGTGGGAGAGAAGGGGAGACTAGAGAGCTTTTTGCATCACCCCCTCCTAGTGGGAGTGGGTGACATCAGCCCCTCTCCTTGGTAACGGAGGGAAGAGAAAGGGGTGGGGAGATAAAGTGCGAGACGCGGGGAGGAGGCGTGCGTCTCCTTTTGATGTGCTCTGCTGTTTGATGCCAGGTTGATATCTCCACCACTGAACTGGCAGTGTGCTCTCCACCCTGCTCCACCACTCATCTCCCCCTCCCCTCCCCCTATACCGCCCAAACCTCTTCCACAATTGCCTCCTGAAAATGCTGTCAGAAACGAATTCAGAGCCGTCTCACTGCCCCTGTGCTTATGCTTAGAACCTTAATGAGCAGCAACAGCGGAGGTGTACAGCACCTTCAAACTGCGGGAGAGCCATGGTACCTACCCAAAGACATCTGTCACGGGTGCAGAGCATGATGGGAATGTAATATAGTCCCAATTAACACAGGGAGCCGCCTGTTGTTCCGTGCAGAGAAAAGTCATGATGGTGCCTGTGTCATTCTCCACCTCACCGAGAGACTAAGTATGGTGCAGTCAAGTACCGCGCTGAACCGGTAATGACTATACTCCTACTAATCACTGACAGCTTGAATGGCAGCAGTCAGAAATAATAAAGGTTTAGATGATAAACAGACATGTAACAATAACAACCACCACCATCTGTAAACATACATGTCTCATTAATGCAAAACTTCTTCTCCAGAGTTTCTGTGCTCTCTCGTCCAGCAGGTTCTCATGGATCGTGGCTGCTGCTGTAGTCCTGCACGACATCCACTACATATATGATATATATATAATAATATTACATTATTACTATAGTCATTATTGCTACCATATCTCCATTACAGATTATAGTTAGTTAATGACTTGCTGTTGCTGTGAATCTGTGTCTCTCCATCTCTATCACAGATTCCACTGCTACTGTAATAATTTTATCATTCATTGTAATTGTACAATATGTTTGTGTTGATCATGTGTACAGACACATGACATCCATTGCACGTCTGTCCGTCCTGGGAGAGGGATCCCTCCTCTGTGGCTCTTCCTGAGGTTTCTTCCACCTTTTTCCCTGTTTAAATGTTTTTTTGTGGGCAGGTTTTTCCTCACTTGAACCGAGGGTCTAAGGACAGAGGGTGTCACTCCCTGTACAGATTGTAAAGCCCTCTGAGGAGTGTTGTGTGTTGCCTGGTTCTTAAACCTTCAGAATACTTTAAATATCTCCGATTGCCTCAAGAAACCTCTTTTCAAAAAGAGGTCCAACAATTTTTGTACCTTCCAAAACATGCATGCCAACATACAGAAGCAAAGTGCTGCCACACCGGAAAAACATATCAGTTTCATAATATATATTATAATGTGATCATTTACTGTTTTCATGTTAGAATGAGGAAAGGTGTGCTGAGAGCAGCTAAACAGAAAAATATGGCTCATTTACATGATGAAGATCTGATGAGATGAGATTCTGTTGTTACTGAGCACAGTGGATGATAGTGTGATAAGTACGCGTACATTAAGAAGTATTTTAAAATGCATGGGGCTGTACAGGAGGCCCCTTGTCTTCTCTGAAGGATGACTGTGACCTTCTCATGTGTTAAACTAAAATACACATCCGTCAGACCATTTGTGCTGTTTTCCTTTTTTCTTGGTACTTTCCTGCTACCAAAAAGCATCCGAGGCCATCTATCCAATAATAAATGGACTTTTTCTGGTCTATGTACCACTCAGAGTACTTTTAAAATAATCCTGCCATGCAAGGTACCAACTGCCCATCAAGAGTGGTACAGCACTTCCTATCCGATCTAGAGTGCTCACAATAATACTGAGCTCACCCATACACACACATTCACACACCAACAGCACAGCCATCAAGAGTAATTTGGGGTTCAGTATGTTGAGTGGAACCAGGAACTGAACCAGCAACCCTTTGAATGTCTTTGCCTCTCTATAGAAGAGGACATCGAACCAACGACCCTTGAATTACTAGATGACCCGCTCCACAGCCACAGCCGCTCTGTTCCATATTTTCGTTTTTTAATACATGTTCTATTGTCATTGATGAGAATGTTAATAAGAGTCCATTGTTTAAGAGGCAGAGCTGCACGGCGTGTTTCATTTTCGGCCGAGCTCCTGCTTTTGAGCGGTGTAGTTGTTGAGAAATGGTTGAGAAAGTCCAATAAAAGCTTTGCAGGAAAAATAGAAATGTTGGAGCCTGAAAAATCAATCCAGCATGGATTCAAATGAAAATGTTGTCTAAGCCTGGTAATATCTATTGGCATGGCCTGCCAAAGCCTTATGGAATCCATTTTGTGACAGCACAGAGGAAAACAGGCCATGCTTGTGTTTTCGTGCTGTGGCTGTAGACAGTCTGCAGACAGCGGAGCCTGCACCGTGTCTGTTGTTGTGCCAGATCTCTGCAGCCTTTTTTCTCCAAAGCTAAATCTTAAACAAGGGCTTCTGTCAGATCCTGAAGGCTACATGTTTGCATTAATCAAAACAACGTCCCTGATGGATAAAGACATCAATGTTTGGAACTTGCAGGGGGGGATGTTTTTCTTTATTGGATGCAGAGGTCTTCTGGGAAGATGGCACAGCACTCACTGTTTGTGTGAAAATACATGTCAAATCACAGATTTCTTTTACCCTCTGTTTGACCGTGACAGGTTCTACTCATCACATGGGCTATTTTCTTTGGCTTGCACAAGACAAATCTGAATATGAAGTCCAACTGAAACTCAAATGTATGTTTGCCGAAAAAATCAATATAGATCTATAATATGTCTTATTTTATTACTTTTCTGCTCCCATTTTTCTCTTAGATTGTTTCTTTTCAGTTGTTGCTGTACATCTTTAGTACGGAGTGATGATGTCAGTACTGTAATATGATTGGTGCACTGGATTACTTCATCGTCAGCAGCCCTGGCAGTTTAATTTACACCACACTGTATTTTGACTATCCTGGGGGCTGACATTGTTGCTGACTGTTTAGCCCATCATTAGCACTAAGCGCTCAATGTGACCCTGTGATTTGAATCAGTGTGTAACAGAGAGCTGAGGTTACACTGATCATTCCATGGCTGTGAGGTGAAGCCAATGAGAAAGTGCCAAAAAACTGCAGTTCCTCAAACGTTCACTCGAGGCAGGTTACATTACTAGTCAGTCTCCATAAGTCCCCATGTTCAAATGTCCAACTTCACAGCAGAGGTAACATGTTTACAGCCTGGTACAAAAAACTGTTTTGGTCTCTGTAGCTAATTTCCCCATTCATGACAACTGTACTGAAGATGAATTTATATACAACTCACCTGTTCAGATTATATTAAGGCTTAAAGTTATGCAGAATTAAGAGTGTGGATGCTCTGATGTATAGGTGGGTGTTGTTACAGATGGCTTAGGTCCGCTGATGATCCACGTCTTTGATGACTGTTAGATTCTGAGCTTCAAAATGTCTCTTCAGAAACCTGTGGGGCAACACTAGTAATCTCTGCCTCTTTTTTACAAAAGGAGATGAACACAGCACAGTGTGCAGGAGCTGCAGATAACTCAGAAAAGTAACATCTAGTGGAAATCAGTGCTCAATTAGTAATCAGTGCTAACTAGCTGCAACTTTCTGAGTGAAAAATCAATTATGAGAAAAAGTTTTAGTAGTAGTATAGGTAGCGGTAGTATTATTAAATTATAATATTATTATAAATAATATAATAATTATGTATAAATTATAATATGATTAAAGTTTAATTGAAAGGGCTGCAAACCTGTTTTTCTATTTTACAGGTAGTTACTAATTTGACTTTCTAACTGAGCGCTGTCAAATGTTTATTCCAGCGCGTCAGGTCTCTGCAGACAGATCTTCATATAGAAGTGTGTGAAAGAGAAAGAGCTCTGAATTATTCACACGACGTTGACTTTAATGATGGCACTGATGTGAGTGGAGGAGGCAGTACTTACTCATCATCTGGTGTTAGCTGCACTGGTTCATTAGTAAACTGCGTGTCAAAGTTCTCGAGGCCGTAGTCGTCAGAGATTTGAGGTTTGAAGGGCGGCGTCACCTCTTTCTTCTCCAGCTGAGGAAAAACAAACACATAAAAATGTATTATGCATAATGACTGTTTTTACTCAATAATGGAGTAGAGAAAAGAAACAGGGACAGAGTTCACAGGCACGTCATCCAGCCCAGTGGCTCTCAAACTCTGTGGGGTGGGGCATAGAGCCACAGTGGAAGAACACGGAGGGAAATAAGTTTAACGAACATCATTCATGGAATAAACACAAAGACCTTTTTTCACTTAAAACAACCTTGGATCTTTTTTTTATTAGTTGTACCACTGATGTATTCTTACTATGTACTAACTATACTTTCAAATGAAAGGAGCGTGTATGTCTGTCTTTTCATTTTCTCGACAAAGACCCAGCACAAAGGCCACATATTGCTTAGAATTGCAGGTATCAGGCTGAGTGTTCACTAACCTGTTGATAGCCGACTGTTCTAGCTATCATCAGTGACTGTTAACAGTATGGCAAACTGTTTAACGATCTGGATTTAACATAACAGATATGAAAAACATAATTTTGACTAGTTACACTGTGATTAGTCGGAATTATTTAGAATTATTAGCTCCTCACACGTTTGTGCTTGTGTTTTTGCCGTCCTCCAAACTCTTTGTGCGCTGTGCCAAGTATCAGTGTCACTGCAGCCTGTTGAGAAATCCAAAGTTTGACAGGCCTGCTCTGCCTAGTTATGACTGCTAACTGTGATCGGACCACACTGTTCACACTATGATTTTAGCTCGGGTAGAGTCAGTGAGCTGCAGTGTTGCACAGGGTGACCTCATTCAAATGTGGACTGAAAACCATCCAACAAATTCAGTATTTACTCCTGTTTGAGTAACATTTGTTAAAAACTACAGTGACCAGCTGTTTGAGGAATAATATATATATATATATATATATATATATGTGTGTGTGTGTGTAATATATAAGTGAACAATGTTAAACATCAGATGTTAAGTTTAAACACTGTGGCTCCGTTCCATATGGTCAGATGTGCTACAGTGAAAGATGGACACCTTGTTGATACATTTCTCTGTGGCAATGAAGATAAAAACAGTGAGAGAAAAACAACTGAATGGAGAAGGTTGAGGCAGCAGAGTAATTGTGCCCGAGTGATTCAGCCAGCAGAGTTTTTGTCTGGTGTGTTTCCATGGTTTCACATTGGTCCCTCATCCTGTTAAAATGTTCTCTGAGGACATTTTCTGAGAACACAGTGAAGTCAGGCGGGCACAGAAAGAGCACAGGTACACAGATTTACTCTCCATGTTGTTGTTTTTTTTGTTGTTTCCTCAATTTAAGGACATGGTGCTTTTTAAAAAACCCTGCTCAGAGGAGGAAGAAAATAAAAATAAAGGCCATCATGGTATTTAAAGGCTGATCAAAAAATAAATGAAAGTCATTCATGCAGACAGTCTGTTGAGTGCTTCCTCCAGAATTTAGTATTAAAGCACAACACATCCTTGACTGTGGTGATCTGTACTTCTGTATGATAACAGAATAACAGCACAATAATGAAGATCTGTGATACAGGTTTTTGGTTAAGTATATCTATATACATATATATATAATAATGATCACACCAAACAATTATTTTCCAGTTAATAACAAGGTCACAAGGAGTAATGTCTTGTAATAACATTGTAAAAATGTGGTCATCAAAGTGTGGTAATATATGAATAATAATAAGGTCATGTGTTCACAGAACTCATCAGTACTTCTCTAATTTTCTATTTTTTGATGTTTAGGTGTTTCAAAATAAAAGCATACCATGAAACTGAAGGATAGTTTCCTTTGAGCTGCTGCTGTCTGAATGTGAAACATCTACACAGTGGAAATGGACATTGTACTGCACATATGAAGACACTGATGGAAGGACCCCACTGAGTACATCTCTGTTACATTACAGCCACAGAGCTGTTTGAGTCCCTTTTCCATGCGTTTTGTACAATATGTTAATATGTTATGTATCTAATAGTTTCTCTTTTGGCTGTTTTTACGATCAGGAGTTAGGAAACAGTGTTTTATTATGAAAATTAACCGGATTCTATGTTGTTTCTGCGATCTGCTCGTGCGGCTGCTGGCGGTGTTTGTCAAAAATAGAACAGCTGTGTATTCTCAGCAGAGCGGAGTGGAGAGATGCTGGGATGCTCCTGAATCGGACCACGGCACCTTCAGTGGGGCTACAAACATACGAAACGCAGCGGAATCCAGCTGTGACGAAGTGTTCAAACAGGAGGTCAGAAAACAGAGAGAATAAAGGCTCTGTGCAATATTTGAAAACCAAAAAGCAGAAGCAGCGTGACGTACAAAGAGTCTGACTGTGACACCAGAAACATCCAAACCTCTAAGTGAAATGAGGTCCGGTCACATCACCACACCCCAACAAATGCTGACTCAAGTGACATCACTTGAGGAAACATACAGTAGCTCCCTCTGCAGACACGAAAGGCTTCATACAACAACACCTGGAAACACACACCGATGTGTAAACCTGATGGACTCTCCTTTAACCTCCTGTGCTTTGTCCAAACGTTAACCACACTGATCAGAAAATCACTTCAGGAATACTCCGACAGTTGTGTCTGTATGAATTCTGTCGAGGAATGTATTAAACACTATTAAACCAACTTGCTTTCCAGTTGCACTTCTTGTTTGTCGCTTGTTTCCTGAGTGTGTTTAGTTGCTAGTCCCAGTCCTCCTGCTGGTTTCTGCAGCACTTTCTGTGCTTCATTAGTGTTATTAGTTCAAAAGCACTTGTGAGAACAGCTTCAAACAAACAACACAGAACACTTTCTATCTTCCCATCGCTACCTCTCCATCACATTGGCCTATCTTCCCCCAATCTCTGTTTCTCTCTTTGCTAATTTCTTTTTCAGCGCCTACCTACACTCCTCCGTCAGCTTCACCCCCTCACATCCCGTCTCCATCTTTTTCCTCTCTGTCTTACTCATTGTCAATTCTTTCATCTTTTCACATCCCTCTGCTCTCTCCTCCTACTTTACCCAGTCTCTCTGATGTGTTGTTGGGCAGGAACGAGCACAGCACCTTTACACACACACACACACACACACACACACACACACACACACACACACACACACACACACACACACACACACACACGTGCCCCTCATCTGCCCCTGAGGCCAGAGGGGCACATGAAAGAGTAACCGAGCGCCAGGGCTACACAAGGCGATCTACGAGTTCTCAGATCACAGGAGCTGTCAGAATGTGCATGTGTGTGTGTGTGTGTGTGTGTGTGCGCGCGCGCGTGCACGTGTAAATTCCAGTGGCATCAATGCCATGCAATTGGATGATGTGACAAAAAGCCTGATCTGAGGTGGTCGTTAATGTGACTGGAGACTGACTAAAGTCAACAGATGTGAAGCTATGCATCACGTGCAGACACACACAAAAAGCGGACATGATGGGGAGAAAAAAAATTCTTGTCAAAGGAAAACGATTTTAGACAAATATCAATGAGGAGTACTATGAACCTGTTTTCTGACTAGAGGAGTTTTGACTGAGAAAGATTTGTGAAAAAAGATTTTATTTCACTTAAGGTAGCTTAGGTCTGGATATAACAATAAAATATAATTTATAACATGAAGTCTGTTACAAACTGAGAT